>NC_056623.2:119390857-119690857 GCF_002870075.4 Lactuca sativa | reverse complement strand
CATAACCTATGGTTGAACACAATTTACCGGGGGACCCCTACAATCCACAAAATGCAGGCTGGATCTCAGACTCAGATGAAGAACCCTTTGAGGACAACGAATCAAGTGGTACGTATACAAAGCCACAAGTCTGCAACCTACAGGAGCAACCCCTAAGACAAAATGAAGCAGTACCCATACCCGAATGGGGCCAATATTTAAACCATTGGAGTCGATAAGACGGCCAACACCCTCCTTACGGAATGGAACAGGGTTTCTATAACCTCCCGAGAGGAGGGACAACCGATAGATCTCTTCCAGTTATAGTAAGCAGAATAGCCTGGCAAGCCGATCAATCCAGGATTTCAATCAATCAAATCCTCCAAGTGAATACGGTTGCGCAGGCTAACACTGCAGATATCCTTCGTCTTAATGAAATGCAGGATGATACCCAACACCATACAGAAGCCCTTCAAAGGCAAGTCAATGCTGCTCAATCAAAGATAAGAGAATTGAGAGAGCATCAAGATGCCCAAGAAAGGCGCTGGAAAGCACAAGACGAAGCGGAACACAACAACCGTCGTAGCAACCGCGACAAGTAGTGTTCGCACTACTTCTACTTTCTATATCGAATATATATACTACTTTTTATGATATGTACAAGACCGGGTATCAATAAAACAATAAACACTTTAATTTAACAAGAGTTATTACAATTCTCATAAACATTCTATTCTAAAGTTTTTGTGTACAGATATGTTCTAGTGTTATTTTTCATGCTTTTCGGTACGACCGCAGAAATTTTATTTTCAGTAGGTCGGTTTGATGTCTAGTGGTATATTATAGACCTGCTTTAATGTCAAGTGTTCCAGATTACATATACTTAATATACCAATACCTTCGACCTGTATTTCATACTCTTTGAAAAATAACCACTCAAATTCATATTATCGTGTTGCAAGTTGTTTTTGCAATAGATTTCTATTACCAATCCTTTACAAGATTCATGTTGAATTAAGTGTTTCGTTAAGAGATATCAAATTCATATTCATTCTTGATATCTTACCATCTTTTATGTTTTAACTATTATAGAAAAGATGCCTCCTCGTAGAAATCCAAGACGTGACAATGAAGCACCGACGCCACCCCCACCACCACCTCCTCAATTCGACGCTGTTATGTTTCAAGCAGCAGTCACAGAAGCTGTAGCGACTGCCATGTCTCATATCAGTACTCCTGGTGCTAGTGTGTCGGGAGCTGGTGCACGTCCTTCTAACCATGGTGAGGGTCATGAGCACTCGCGAGAGTGCACTTATAAAGACTTCTTGAACGCCAAACCCAAGACCTTTAATGGAACTAGAGGAGTAATGGTTTTAAGGAAATGGATTTAGAAGACGGAAGTAATTTTTGAAATTTGCTCCTGTCCGGAAGGTAGCAAAGTTACATTTGCTGCCTGTACTTTTTCATATAGGGCCCTAACATGGTGGAATGGCCATGTTAAGTCACTGACTTTAGTAGTGGCTAATACGATGAGCCGGGAGAACTTAAAAGCCATGCTGATGCGGGAATACTGTCTGCGCGGGGAAATTCAAAAACTTGAGCAGGAATTCTGGGGTCTTATCTTGGCTGATGCAAACATAACAACTTACACGAATCGGTTCTGTGAAATGGTGATATTGTGTCCTGAAATGGTTGCTCTGGAGAGAAAAAAGATCAAAAGGTATATTTGGGGACTATCGCCCCAGATACAGGCAAGTGTCATTGCCTTTAGGCCTGTTACCGTTGACAATGCCAAGGAATTGGCACAGTCACTTATTGAACATGGAAATCGTCAAAATTCTGTGGTTACTGCTCCAGAACAACCTAAGGAGAACAACAAAAACAACAAGAAGAATGTTTGGAACAAGAGGAAGGGAAAATCTCCTCTGGAACCTGCAAAGAAGCAACAAGTAGTGGCAGTCCATGCTACTACTGTACCTACTACCATACCTGCTACTGTGCATGCTGCTGTCCCTAATAACCTTGCACCAACTAAGCCCTATGCTGATAATCTCCCAAAATACAACAAGTGCAATTTTCACCACAACGGAAATTGCCAAGAAATGAAGTGCCGTAACTGCAACAGGAAAGGGCATACTGCCCGATTCTGTAGAATACCACCCCAACCACTTAACTAAGTACCTACCACTGGAATAGGTCGAGCATGCTACCATTGCGGTGATGTGGGGCATTTCAAGAAAGACTGTCCAAAAGTTGGAAATGCCGGTGGAGTTGGGAGGATTCTAGCACTAGGTCATGAAGAAGCGGTGGTAGACCCTGCAATGGTCACGGGTACGTTCCTTCTCAACAATACTTATGCACGCATTCTATTTGATTGTGGTACTGAGAGGAGCTTCGTGAGCCATAATTTTAAACATCTACTAAATCAAAACTCCCAACCACTAAATGGAATTTTCACAATAGAAATGGCTAACGGGAAATCCGAATCCACCAATGATATATACATGGGATGTACCCTTACGTTGAATGACTTGTCTTTTCCAAAAGACCTTATGTAGTTCTCTATCAAAAGTTTTGACATCATAATAGGTATGGAGTGGTTGTGCCCCAACCATGCCGACATCCTATGTTATGAAAGAGCTATTCGTTTGAACTTGCCAATTAATGAAACTCTTATTATCTACGGCGACAAACCCGGAACGAACCTTCAGATCATTTCTTGCATCAAGGCACATAAATACCTTCGCAATGAGTACTGTACATTCTTAGCTCACGTAGTAGACAAAAAGAGAGAAGTGAACGACATCGCGAGCATTCTCGAGGTCTGCAACTTTCCCGTTATTTTTCCCGATGATCTTCCAAGAGTACCTCGCGAACGACAAGTCGAATTCCGAATCGACTTAATCCCTGGAGCTACCCCTGTGGCCAAATCCCCCTATCGTCTTGCACCTTCTAAAATGCAAGAATTATCCAGCCAGCTTAAAAAACTCCTTAGCAAAGGTTTCATAAGACCAAGCTTCTCACCTTGGGGAGCACCAATTTTGTTCGTAAAGAAGAATGATGGATCATTCCGCATGTGCATAGACTACCGCGAGTTGAGTAAACTTACCATCAAGAATCGATATCCTCTGCCTCGCATTGACGATCTGTTCGATCAACTTCAAGGTGCGAACTACTTCTCGAAAATAGACTTAAGATCCGGGTATCACCAGTTACGGATTTTGTAGGAATACATTCCCAAGACCGCGTTTAGAACTCGTTATGGTCATTATGAATTTATAGTGATTCCATTCGGATTGACGAATGCACCTGCTGTGTTCATGGACCTAATGAACAATGTGTGTCGTCCATTCCTGGACAAATTTGTCGTAGTCTTCATTGACGACATCCTTATCTACTCAAGAAGTAAAGAGGAACATGGCCAACATCTTCGTCAAGTATTACAAACCCTTAGGACAGAAAAACTCTATGCGAAGTTTTCAAAGTGCGAATTTTGGATTAGAAAGGTTGAATTCCTAGGTCACGTGGTCACTTCAGAAGGAATATACGTGGACCCTTCCAAAATCAAAGCAATTGAAAACAGGCCAACACCCAAAACACCTACAAAAATCCGACAATTCTTAGGTCTTGCTGGCTACTATCGCAGATTCATCCAAAATTTCTCCCAAATCGCTAAACCGCTTACCACCCTGACGGAAAAGGGTGTAACTTTTATTTGGGGAGAGAAGCAAGAAACAACTTTCCAAACGCTCAAACAAGCGTTGTGTAGTGCACCGATATTGTCTCTACCCGAAGGGACAGAGGACTTTATAGTGTACTGTGATGCTTCAAATCAAGGGCTTGGGTGTGTACTTATGCAAAGAGGAAAGGTTATATCCTACTCCTCAAGACAACTCAATACGCATGAAGTCAACTATACAACACATGACCTTGAGCTAGGAGCGGTGGTGTTTTCTCTGATGATCTGGAGACATTACCTATATGACACGAAATGCAGAATATTCACGGACCATAAAAGTCTCCAGCATATCTTCGATCAAAAAGAGTTGAACATGAGACAACGACGATAAGTGGAGCTACTGAATGACTACGAATGTGAAATTCTTTATCACCCTGGTAAAGCAAATGTAGTAGCTGATGCCCTTAGCATAAAAGAGTACTTGGGACGTCGGGTCAAGTCTTTGACCATGAAAATCTATTCACATCTGTCCACACAAATCAAAGAAGCTCAACTTGAAGCCTTGAAACCCGAAAACGTGGCAGGTGAAACCCTGAGAGGAATGGATAAGAACTTCAAAGTCAGGGTTGATGGAGTCTATTATTGGATCGGATCTGGACGCCAAAGTTCGGTGGTTACAAAGATGTGATTATGAATGAAGCACACAAAACCTGATACTCCATTCATCCAAGTTCGGAAAAGATGTATCTGAACCTTAAGAAACTATATTGGTGGCCTAACATGAAGGCCGAAATCGCTACCTTTGTGGGCAAGTGGCTTACTTGTGCCAAAGTCAAGGTAGAGTACCAAAAAACCTTCATAGCCAAATTACCCAAGACTTCGGGTGGTTATGACACTATTTGGGTAATCGTCGACAGATTAACCAAATCCGCACACTTCTTTCCAATAAAAGAAGCCTACAAGATGGAGACGCTAACCAGAACTTACCTCAGGGATATTGTTAGACTTCATGGTGTACCAATATCTATAATTTCAGACCGATATAGTAGATTCACCTCTTGTGTCTGGCAGTCTTTACAAAACTCTCTGGGAACTAGGCTGGACATGAACTCTCTGGGAACTAGGCTGGACATGAGTACAGCCTACCATCCACAAACCGACGGACAAAGTGAGAGGACGATTCAAACATTAGAAGACATGTTGCGAGCGTGCGTGATAGACTTTGGAAAGGCAAGGGATATTTATTTACCCCTTGTAGAATTCTCTAATAACAATAGTTATCAAACTAGCATAAAGGTTGCTCCATTCGAAGCCCTCTATGGCCGCAAGTGCAGATCCCCTCTGTGCTGGGCTGAAGTGGGTGACACGCAACTAGCTAGAGGTCAAACTCCTGACAGTGCTCTCACTAGTCTGGAAATTATTCGAGAAACTACTGTGAAAATCGTACGAATTCGGGAGCGACTAAAAGCTTCCAAAGATAGACAGAAAAGATATGCTGACAAAAGGAGAAAACCCTTGGAATTCCAGGTTGGTGACCGCATCTTGTTAAAGGTTTCACCCTGGAAGGGCATGATACGCTTTGCAAAGCGTGACAAACTGAATCCAAGGTACATAGGACCATTCGAGATTCTTGCCAGAATTGGTCCTGTAGCTTACAAACTTCGACTACTCCAAGAACTACGTAACATTCATCCTACCTTCCACGTTTCAAACTTGAAAAAGTGTCTATCCGACGAGACTCTTGTGATCCCACTCGAGGAAATCGAGTTAAATGAGAGCCTCAACTTTGTGGAAGAACCCATAGAGATTCTAGACAGGGAAGTTAAGAAAACCAAACAAAGCCGTATCCCGATAGTGAAGGTTCGCTGGAATGCAAAACGGGGACCTGAATTCACTTGGGAACGGGAGGATCAAATGCAACAGAAATATCCACATCTTTTTCCCTAGTCTATCTGTAATGATAATTTTAAGACCAAATTCTCTCTAACCGGGGGGGGGGGGGATAATGTAACAAACCGTTATTTTAAAGCTATAAAATAATGTAGGTCAATGTGTAGTTCTTTTTTAAAACAATAAAGAGAAATTTTAGCATACTGTGTATATTTACATACTTGACCCTCAAAAATAAATTATTAAACAATCTCGATTGGGCTAAACCAAGTGATAGATATTGTAACAAGGTTTCCAAAAACATAAAGAACACTAAAATTCGAGTTATAACGAAGAAGTTATGACCAATCGAAGATCTGTGACAAAACCGACAAAACACTATTCAGTGTAAAAACTGAGTTTTCAATAAAAGGCTTTTTAGCCATAACAATCTAAATGAAAGTTGTAGTTTATGTTAAACCAAGAACTTTCAAAAAAATGACGGCAAAATCTGACTTCGTATGAAGAAGTTACGATTTTTCAAACTTTCAGTATAGCAACGTACAACTAAAAACTCGAAATAAAGATCGAGTGATTTTTATCCGACACAACCTAAACGATAATTGAAGGTCTCGTCAATAGTAGTACAATGGTAAAAAGACAGACAAAAACGGATGTCGGATGAAGAAGTTATGAATTTTTAACGGATTTCCTATCCCGGTTTGTTAAAAATAATAATATTAAAAATAAATTCAAAATTAGCCAACGAAGTCTATACAAAAATCGTAGAGTATAATTTACCTACGCGTGCATATAAAGAACATCGAAAACGGAGCTCGTATGCGAAAGTTAAGATTTTCCCAAGTTTTTAGCACAAAATCGAGAAACGTTGAAAACCAGGAATTTTCGCATGGTTGACCTTCGGCCGTGTTACCTCGCATGCGAGGCTTCCCCGTGTCCACTACATGTCATCTGCTGAGTGGACCGAAGTCTCGCGTGGCGCTTTCTAATTCGACCGAGGCTAGGGTCCACTTACCTTCCGACGCACGTCGCACTAGGTGTTCGCGTCCGAGCCTCGCTTCTGAGTCCCCTTTCGCATGTTCGACGCATGCCCTGCTGACTCATCCTTCGAACCGCACCCTCGAAACCTATATAAAGGGTGCCAGATCTCTCGGATTTTACACACGTTTCACCCCAAAATTCATCCTTCTTCACATTTTCTACCCCCACAAGCATATTTACAACCCCCAAAGCCCCGGTATCATATTTCAAACCCTAAGCAAGCCTCGAAGCCCCGAAATTCTCGAGAAGCTAACCTCTCTCTAGTCAAAACTCTGCCCGATTAAAGTCGGTTTTTCTTCAAATAAACTTCTTTCTGAGAAACGAAATGCTGTCCAAATCACCACGTATCAAGTGAGTTCATACCCCCTGTATTTTCATAATTTCTACTGTTTTAAGGGGGGGAGTACAAGTATAACACAAGAAATTTGTGTTATAAAATCATGATAAAACGACATTAAATCATCAAAAAGACTCAAAACATTAAACTCTTTTATAAACTTATATTTTTCCCCAAAATTCATATATATATATATATATATATATATATATATATATATATATATATATATATATATATATATAAGATTTAAAAGGCTTAGGACTAATAACTCATTCTGGGTCCTTTTCCTTGTTTGGATGTGGGCTTATAGTACCAGTTATTTGTCCGAGTGTCATTTAAATTTTACTTATATATAGAATTGTGTATGTATATATATATATATATATATATATATATATATATATATATATATATATATATATATATATATATATATATATATATAAAAGTTATTTCATCAATCCAAATACCTTTGTAGCATGTTGAGCAAGGGGTTACATGCAAAAATAATTAAATACCGATTCAGAAAGTACATATAAATTATAATAGGTATAATTTATGATACATAGAACAATAATTCATGAATCAAGCATATAAGAATACACTGTTTTACAAGAAACAAGGGTTTTGTATCAAAACAAATCAAGGGTTTACACTTGTCAAATACATGTTCGGATTACTAATTCAAGAACATACTGTCAATCATTTAATTTAGAATGATTAGCTTTTCATGAGTAATATACATGTAACGTTTATATGCTTTTTATGAGTCATTGAATTCAGGTTGTTTAATTCATTTAGACAACCAAGGTAAAGTCCTGACATTATAACCTAAATCTCCAGCCAGGGGATCAAAACAAGTTGTGTGTAGATCTATATCGAGATTGACAACGCCGCACTCAGGCTGCTACCTACAGTCAGGCATACACGCCAATGAGTGGCAATTGTTATCAACAGTTTAAACGCCCACAAAGCGTTTGTTTTAGGCCATCATGTCTTAATATGGTTATAATAACTCATTAAAAAGATATTAACAATACGTTAGTGTATAATCAACTAAGCATAAGTACACCTTCAAAGTACCAGTTTACAGAATACAAACTACAATGGTTCAATACAGTTTTCAATAACAGCTAGTGAAGTCAGGCACACTCTAAGTTACAAGTTTTACAAATACAGAACATTGGTTTACAAATAGAACGGTTTTATGGGACTAAAACTACTTTTCATATACAACAAAAAATATAGGATTTTCTGGAATAGTTTACATATGCAAATTACAAAGACACCCTTTTAAACATAAACACTTATGCACTCACTCAACTTTATGTTGATACTCCCTTTTCAAATTACTTGTATTCTCAGGGAAACAATAAACAACTACTCCTCGAGCTTTTGAGAATATGTAGCTACTTTGAGTCATATATTCTTCTTTTTTATAACTATTTTGGTTTCAATATACAATGATTGAACACATGTAAATACTTATACTTTTGAAATAGAATGGTTGTTTGTACTTTGATTACTATGATGCATGTGTTGTGATACTACAAATGAAGTCCTCCACCCCTGGACGTTTCTGCCGTCTGGTTTGGGGGTGTGACACTAGATGTAAACCAAACATCCCTGTCAGAGATTACTGACATTGGCACCCTGTGTCTAGCCACCACCTCTCGCATATAAATATCTGACAACTTCTCATTGGATAATCTTTCGAAAATCGGGATGAAGTGGGCACTCTTCGTCAGTCTGTCCACAATCACTCATATGATGTCCATGCCCCTCGCCGTCCTCGGTAACTTTGTGATGAAGTCCATGGTGATCTCTTCCGACTTCCACATGGGAATGGGTAGCAGTTGGACCTTACCATGTGATCGCTAATGCTCGGCCTTGACCTTTCTACAGGTCAAGCATAGCTCTACAAACCAATCAATCTCCTGTTTCATGCAGGGCTACCAATAACTCAACCTCAAGTCTCTATACAATTATTTAGCCCATTGATGTATAGAGAACTTGGACTTGTGTGCCTCCTCTAATACCCTCTGCCTCACTCCTCCAGTCACTGGTACCCACACCTGGCCACACTGTGTCAAGAGGCCGCGACTATCCTTAACAAACATTGGATACTGCCCCCGAATCTGCTCTATCTTCCAATTCTCCTTCTTCACTCCCTCAACCAGGGCCTCTTTTATCATATCCAACAAAGGAGAAATCACCGTCATCCTCATACAAATGTTCCCAATCAGGGACCCCGCCATCTTGTGGCTTAATGCATCGTCCACCACATTGTCCTTCCCTGGATGGTATAGGATCTCACAATCATAATCCTTCAGCACATCCAAACACCTCCTCTGTTGCATGTTGAGGTTCTGTTGATCCATCAAATACTTTAAACTCTTGTGATCGGTATAAAAGGTGATCCGCACTCCATACTAATAGTGCCTCCAAACCTTGAGGGAAAATACCACTGCCCCCGATTCTAGGTCATGCGTGGGGTAATTCGCCTTATGAGACTTCAATTGCCTCGAGGCATAAGCTACAACGTGTCCCCTTTGCATCAGTACCGCACCTAACCCTGATATCGATGCGTCACAGTACACCACCAAGTTGTCTAACCCCTCGGGTAACACTAGGATCGAAGCCTCGCATAACTTCTGCCTCAAAGTCTCGAAGGCTAACGACTGATCCGTGACCCATCAAAATGTCACATTCTTCTTGGTCTAGCGGGTCAGTGGCACAACAATCTTGGAGAAATCCTAGATAAATCTCCGATAATAGCTTGCTAAACCCAAGAAGCTACGAATCTCTGATGCGTTCTTCGATACTTACCACCGCATCACTGCCTCAGCGTTGGCTGGATCAACCAAAATGCCCTCCTGATTGATGACGTGCCCCAAAAACTGTACCTCTCGCAGCTCAAAATCACACTTGGAAAACTTGGCGTACAACCTCTCTGCCCTCAGGGTCTCCAATGCCTCCCTCAGATGATGTTCATGCTACTCCCTAGTCTTGGAATAGACCAGAATGTTGTCAATAAAAACGATCACCTAACGATCCAACATCAGTTTACATACCCTGTTCATGAGATCCATGCATGCTGCAGGGGCATTGGTGAGCCCAAACAGCATCACCACAAACTCATAATGCCCATACCGAATCCTGAAAGCCATCTTCGGTATATCCTCATCCCGAATCCTCATCTGATGGTACCCCGACCGAAGATCAATCTTGGAAAACCAAGACGCACCCTACAGCAGATTGAACAGATCGTCGATCCTCAGCAACGGATAATGGTTCTTCACCATTAGTTTATTCAGTTCTTGGTAATCGATGCACATCCTGTGTGATCCATCCTTCTTTTTCACGGATAGTATTGGTCCTCCCCACGGGGAACTGCTCGGACAGATGAACCCTCGATCTAGTAGCTCCTGAAGCTGTGTAGCTAACTCTTGCATCTTAGCTGGTGGCATCCGGTATGGTGCCTGTGCTATCGGAGCGGCACCAGGCACTAATTCAATGTGAAACTCCACCTGCCTCTCCGGAGGCACTCTTTGTAACTCTTCGGGAAAAACATCCCGAAATTCTTGTACTACCGGCATACTGCCCACATCCGTCGTGGTCTCGACCTTCGTATCTGAGATACAAGCCAGAAATCCCGCACATCCATGTTGCAGGAACCTGCGAGCCCTCGCAGCTGAACAGAGGGTTGGCCCCTTCGGGGCCATCTCACCATGTATAACCAGTTCTCCCGTACTTGGGGTCCGAACCCTCACTAATTGGCGCTCGCAATCAATCATGGCCCCGTTGGCCTCCAACCAGTCCATCCCAACAATCACATTCAGTCCTCGTAGCGATATTGGGACTAGATCAACCCGAAACCTTTCTCCAAGCACATTCAGGAAACAGTCCTGATACACCCTCACTGCGCTCACCATGCGGGCATCCGTAAAATCTACCTCGAGCGGGTATTCCAAAGTCCGCGAAGCATCCCAAAACTTCTTGCTAAGCGTAAGATACACGAACGATCGGGTAGCCCCCGAATCAAACAAAACATGGGTAGATATACCTTTGACCACAAAGGTCCCTATACAAGCACAATATACACATAAGAAATACAACAAATCTAGAGTGGAGATGAGTAAACACGTACCGGGAACAAAGTCTGGCGTTGCCCGAGCTTCCTTAGTAGTCAGCTGAAAAGCGTAGCTGTTCATTGACGGAGCATCCTCCTTAGTAAGGCGTCCATCAGTAATCCTCATTGTGACGGGCGCAAGTGCTACCACCGCTCCTCCCCCTCCCTATAAACTTGGGCAATCAACCCACTTATGGACGATTTGGTTGCAATGAAAACAAATCAAGCCCTTCTTGGGGCAGTCCCTGATCACGTGGCCTGACTGGCCACACCCGAAACATCCCGAGCCGCCCGTCCGACAAACTCAACTATGCGACTTACCGCACTTGGCACACTGGCCCCAACCCTGCTGGATGAATCTGAGGTCTTAGGCTTTTTAGCCTGACCTACTGCTGCCTGGGCCTACTGAGGCTTCCGCTTCATGTGGGAATCCAACTCCATCTCCCATTCACAGGACTTCTCCACCATCTCATTCAGGGTTTTGCACCCTGTAAAGCTCACAAACACTCGAATATCATCCCTCAGCATGGAATGATATCGTGTCCGCCTCATATCCTCAGCGGTAGCATATTGTGGTGTCAACAATGCTCGCTCCCAAAACTTGGCGGTGATCTCCTCCACAGTCTCGATGGTTTGCTGGAAGTCATGAAACTGCCTTACCAGCTGTTGCACCTCGATAGGTGGTGCAAACTCCATGTCAAATCGCCGAACATACTCGGCTCATGTCATCACAGCCACCCCGGCTACTCCCACCTGGATAGTTACCTCGCCCCACCAATCCCGGGCCCTGTCTCTCAGCATGCAAGAAGAAAATCCAAACTTTTCCGCATCCGGGCAAGAACTCATGCACTGGGCGTTCTTGATATTCGCCACCCAATGTTGACTAACGATGGGGTCCCTGACCCCGAAAAACTCTGGAACCCTACACGCCTTGAACTCCCAGAATGAGGGAGTTCGGGCCCCAACCTGACCCGCAAAAATCTCAGCCCTGAATGCCGTGAGTTCCTCCTCTATAATCTCCATCATACCCTCCTTGACCGTCCCAAAAATGATTGGGGTAGCGTCAAGGATGCCCCTGGTAACCTCGGCTGCAATAAGCTCGCGCAACCTCTCATCAATGACATCAGTAGTGTCACCTGATCCCGCCCCGGATCCAGATCCTGACCCTGACCCACCTGCTCCAAATCGTGTCACCACCATGTTGAAATGAAATGTCATAAATCATAACAATCAGGGTTTCCATATAAGGGATCTTCCCATGCCGGTCCTCCTTGAAATCGTTAGATCTAACATTGGTTCGAGTACAGGTCCTGTGCTTTCAGTAGTACAGGCCCAATACTACATTCCAGTACCTTTCCCAAGGCTCCATCCTATGAGCCCAATTCTTCCCAAACTCAATCATGTCCCATAGACTACCTCCTATCTCAAATATTAAGCACCCTAAGATTTGCTCTACCCATATCAATCAGACCAATCATAACCGGTTGCCTTTATGCATGAAAATTATACATAGAAAAGGATCAAATAGACTTTCAAATAAAAGATTCTACCCTAGGACCACAACCAGACAAGGAACAGTAAGTACGGCCAAATCAATCATTCTGAGGCTATAAACTCCTAACCGTATACAATTTTAAAAGCATACACATAGCAAGTTCCATATGATCAACAAGCTCAAACATCAGTATAACATAGCTAACATATCGGGGAATTACTTACTTTTCTCGGGTGATCAAGCTTGTTGAACTCTCATCTTTTCCTTTATTTAAAAGCTTTCTCATTTTATTTTTGAAAACAATTTTACCATTTCTTTAGTTTAAGTCCTGACACACCCGAGGATGTGCCTGAATCCCTCAAACCAAGGCTATGATACCAACTTGTAACAAACCAAATTTTATAAGAAAATTTTCTTTTTTAATTAATCAAACACATTTGAATAAACCATGAAATCTCAAAACAATTGTTTTCAAATCCACATTGATTACAACTTTATTTTAAACCATCATAGTGTCCCATAACATATCAGTGAGAGAGAAAGAGAGAGATAGAGAGAGAGAGAGAGTGCATGTCGCACCATCACACCTTACCCTTTCCCTTGGGCTCAGATGTACCTGAAACAAATCCGCAAAACAGTAAGCTGAAAGCTTAGTGAGTTCCCCAGAGCATACATACACACAAACCCCATACAACATATCATGCTAGCTAAAACAGCTATACATATCACATAAGCCATGCATACAACATATAGGGATGTCGTGGGCTCGTCCCTAGGGTCTTATTCCACGATGCCATGGTTTCCCCACATTGTCTTACACCTAAGTGTCATGGGCTCTCCCATGGTCTTTGATAGGAAATCCATTGGCTCTCCACATGCTCTTACATCTGATTACCATGGGCTCTCCCATGGTCTTCGATAGGAAAGCCATGGGCTCTCCACATGGTCTTACATCCAAGTGCCATGGGCTCTCCCATGGTCTTCCACACAAACATACCACATATAATACTAGCATACTTCCTAGCTTATACCAACTATCATGCCAAATAACACCATTACAGCTAAGGCACTACATATCATGAAATGAGTCATCCTTGGTGCCTTTGACCCATTGGTATGTTGAGGAGACTCACCTCTCGAATGCTGAACTGGTAAGCTGAAGTCTGGTATGTACCACGCTGCTTCTTCTTAACTGCCTCTAATCATCAAGTGACTAACTTAACACCATCCCATAAATACCCCCAGAGTCAACCCTTGTCAAAGTCAAGGTCAACAGTCCATGTTAACCTCAACTCGTCGAGTATAACCAGCCACTCGTCGAGTTCCTTGCATGACTCGTCAACTCGCCGAGTCACTTGAATCACTCGTCGAGTTCCCTAATGTTCAAGGCAGCAAGCTCTCAACTGCAAACCCCTGGTCGTAAACCCTTTGGCCATAAACCATCTGACTGTAAACCCCTTGGCCATAAACCCTTATCCGTAAACCCGATTCGCCGAGTCTCAAAGGGAACTCACCGAGTCCCCCCACCTGTTTGCTTGTTGTGATTATACTTCGAATACATGGATTATGGGGCTTAGATCCAAAGCCCTAAGGTGTCTAGAAGGATAAACTTTCCATTTTTACCTTCTAGAACCGTTCCAAATGCTCCAAGGTCGTAAATAAAGGCTGCAAAGCTCCAAAATGTTTCCATATGGTCCAAAACTCTAAGGATGTGAAATCCCTCCTTTCCAGAAAGGTGTCTAGTCCTCAAAACGTTCCAAAGGTGGAGGCTTTATGGAAATGCATGTCCAATACATTTCCTTAGGTCAAAATGGCCAAAATGAGGCATATATGCCCTAAAATCCTTGCATGGTGTCCTCGCTCGACCAAAGGCCAGATCTAGCCCACCTTGGGACCATTTTGCTCTTGAGATTCATAAAGTTTCAAACTTTATGAATCCCATGCATGCATTTAATAAGAAGGGTAGGAAATGAAGAGTAAACTCAAGATCTAGCCATATATTATGATAAAAATCGAGTCTTGAAGACTTACAGCAGGCCATAAGGTGATTGAGCTCAAGGATGGGTGCTTGGTTTGCTGGATCTTCTCACTATCTCCTTCTACTTAAGCTTCAAAAGTGACTCTAGCTCACAAAATCGAAGAGAATGGGGATTAGGGTTAGCACCGACGTTATTAGGGTTTGGAGGCTGATGAGAGGTCAACCTCAAGGCTCATAAGGAGATTATATAGGGTGCAAACCCTAAAATTAGGGTTTTCTCATTACAACGTCTACTCGTTGAGTCGACATTCCGACTCGTCAAGTAGGGTGTAGATCATGCGTCCTTGAAATGCCCTCTACTCGACGAGTTGGACTCCCAACTCGCCGAGTGCACACATCCACAACCCTAAATCTTAATTAAATTAAGTAATACCTGGAACAGGTGTTACAGGGCTGACTCATGCAATCAGCCGAGCTCAAGGTAGTATTTCCCAGAAGGGTAAATGTCACTAAATTCCTACAAACTTTCATGTTTTGGTTTAAAATGTCCTTCATTTTTATTTTTGGTATTATAAGGGCATGAACTCAAATTTTTTTGCTTTATAGGGACATAAACCTAAAATTTTTGGTTTAAAACAACATTGACCGAAAATATGAAGCGGTAACCGGGTATCATTGCTTATGTGGCAATCTAGTTGGCACTTTGTCCCAATAACATATCTAGTGAGCTTATATGACATGGATAATTCCTATTAAATTTAATTTCTTCAAATTAAAAAAAATTTCCTTTTCTCCAAACCATCTCTGCAACATTCTTTTTCTCCTTTCATCTTCTTTATTTCGGCAAACCCTAAGTGCTCCTTCCTTCTTGTCGCCGATGAAGACCCTATCACAATGTTGGTCACCTCCTTCATTCCGGAGCCATCACAACCCTGAAAGTCTGAAACCACCAAAATCATAGTCGTGAAGCACACATTGGTCTTGAAAGCAACAAAAGGTGCACAATGGGAAGAGGAACTGATAATCGTTTGCCCCTCTCCCTTTCTTACTCCGGCGAGATTCCTCTTTTTACTGTCTTGATCCATCACATGGAACGAGCCGACCATTATCTTTCCACCAAAACTAAACATTTTCACAACATAACCCCTAACACCGACTCAAATTTTCTTCTTCTAAAAACCTAGAAAAAGAACAACAGATGAACACTTACCCAAATTTGTTCGTAACCCATCTCCAAGCCACCTCCTGTGGTCCTACCGATGCTGCTGTCACCACAACGAAATCTGGCAGCCATAAGAATAAGACAACAGTGACGTTGTTGCTATCCAACCTAGATTCACACTTAACCAACAATGTTTTCTTGCTTGATCACATGGAAGGTCAATCATATGCATTCTTATAACGCCGATCCTTTCGGCAATTCCATTATGATTTTGTGGCCAAACCATATTGCAACTATACTGCCATTCGATTTTGTGGATTCCTCAACATCACTTAATTTGTGCAAGAAATCAGCACTCTAATTATGTTAGCCGGCCCCATTCAAGGAAACCCACATAATCAAGAACCTTGGAACGATGGGTATGAGTTGGATTTGTAATTTAATTTCTATTTTCACTAATAAAAAGGCACATCATCAATTGGAAACCGGCTATTGCAAGTATGGTCCTTTTTTAACAGGTAATATGAAATTTATGCCCTTAAACTACCTAAAAAAATATAAGGGACTTTTTAAAACAAAACCCGAAAGTTGACTGGGCTATGACGACATTATCCCTTCCTAGAATACCCATACATGTGCTATACTTATTGTCTCGGTATGAGTTTATGAGAATTGCATGCTAGATTAGGGATAAGGATATGCTCAGGATTTTCATCATAAAATGCTAGGAGAGATGCCTTTATATGCCTATTAATTGAGCTTTTGGAACTACATCCTAGTAAGTAGTTTAGATGTTGAATAGAATTGCCTGATTTGTGATGCCTTGTAGTCTAGTAGGAATTGGATGCTACGTTAGATTTAGAATTTATATTGTTGGAATTGAATGGTTAGTGTATGCTTTAAAAATTGTATATATGATTAGGATCATATTGCCCTCGAATAACTGATTTGGCCTTATTTCCTATTCCTTGGCTTAAGGTAGAATCATTCATTCGACAGTTTACGTGATCCTGTTTTTTGTATAATTTGCATGCATAAGGAAATTGACAGTATTGGTAGAAATTCCTAGCATCACAGAAGCAAGTTAATTAAAGGATGCCTTCTTATGTTTTGTGGCCTATAGAGTGTTACTGCCTGAATGTTTCCTTCTTTGTGCTTTGTGGGACCCATATTGATATTAGCTAACTATTAAATCAATATGTTAAGTTACATGCTGTAATGGTTAAATAATATTAAAATGATTGATTTGTCCCTATTACACAGCTCTTGTTTGAGTCTAACCGTTATAAGTTTTGGTCTTATATTCGAAAGATTATTTAAGTTTTTTTGTATGTGATTGTATTCATGAAGTTGTTAGCAAATACTAGTAGGGGTTCTTCAGCAGCTGATGGCAGGGTGAGGTGGGAATCCTAGGAGAGCCTAGGAAGTGTCTTAGAGGAATGGGTGCGCTACTTAGCAGTGTATATATGTTTGAAAGCGAGTGTATGTGATTGGATCAGACAACAGTGGACATGAGTAGTTACTTAGAGGATCCAAAACGATTCATGAGGAATGTACGGGTAGGTGTGGAAGGTAGTATTAGGCCCGTGCTGCTGAAATCAAGGGATCGATACTCGAATTGAGGAAAATTTTGAGGATTCTAAGTAGCTGATTGAGGGTAGATTGTATGGTTTGGTGCCACGGTTCATTACAATCTGTTTCCGTCTTATATGGTTTATCAGTTATTGTTATTCAGACTGAGGATGGGGCTGGTGATTGTTTGGTCCTTAGAGGCAATGTCAATTTGGGTTTGAATGGTGCAAACCTAGGTGAGTTAGTTGATTTTGAGGTCTTGAGGGCCTTGCTCAAGGTAGTTCCAGTTGAGTCGTAGGACTCAAGGAGGAAGTGATGGTGTTGATCAACTTAAGGATTACAGCCAAAGGTTGAGTGATAAGCAGACGGATTGGGATGTCACTATCTTTGATGTAAATTATGTTCTTCAAGCATTCCATAGTCGGAGATAATAGAGAGCAAACATGAGATTTTATGAGTTAGGATGTAGACCCAACATGGGGCGAGATGTTTGTGGTTTTTGACGACAAGTACGGTAATATGGGAATACAAAAGAAGATTCTTGTGCTATGGTTTCTTTGGAAAGATATCAAGAGTCTGACTTCTTTAAATAGAGTCAATTCAGGTGCTAGTTGATTGTTTTAGGTGATCAGGGAAGTAAATCGGGAATGATAACCATTGTTGTCTCTAATGTAGCCTAAATAAGAGATTGATGCCTCTTGTATTTGTGAATGATTCTCGTGATTAATTGATGGTTAGGGATTTGTGGACGAGGTGTTTGGTAGTCCATTTGTTTCTAGATAGATAATTGGTGATATGAGTGGGTTATCAAAATTATTGCTTGTGTATCTACATGGTATTCTTTAGGGGAGTTCGTTTGGATGGATCGGTTTGATCCGATCCAATCAAGTGAATCCAAATTCATTTCGGTTTTCAAAACGTGAGTCCAAATTGACCAAACTAAACTCAAATCTGATCCGAACCAATGAAATTAAAATTCGGTTTGATCGGTTTTTACAATTCATTTTTCAAGAAGCAAGACATTTAACAATATGTATAACGTATTATTGATTAACTTTAAAACAAATTGTTTGGTGGGAATTAAAATCACTTACAACTATTAAAAGATGTATTAGAATTCAATATTTTATCGATAAAGAACTATTGAAAAGTATACACTGAAGTATTTTATTGGAATAGTTCTTTCTAATCTATTTAAAAACACACTTATTACATTAAAAAATAACTAAAAGATGTATATTTGAAATATATATATATATATATATATATATATATATATATATATATATATATATATATATATATATAAATAATAATAAACTCTTATTCGATTTTTTGGATTATTTTATTTTAATTTTGTAAATCCTAACCAATCTGAAATCCAAAATAATAATTCGGTTTTGCTGAAAATTCACCCAAAAATCCAAACCTACAAACCATATTGTCCAATTGGACAAATCGGTTTTATCCAAATAGTGAAAAACCATAGTATTCTTGGTGTTAGGGGCGATTATACTAGGAAAAAATTGGGGTTTGGTATTCATCTGGGGGGATCATCTTGCGTTGTGATATACATTTCGAGAGACATGGATTGTTTGTATCTGGTTGAGCCGATTGAGTATTGAGTTGTTGCAACGTCAGTTGGTGATGGTTTGAACCCTAAGTGGGGGGGGGGGGGGTAATGAGTAGTATGCCGGGAAAATCATCGATTTGTTTGAGGTTGAGTTTGAAATAATGGGTCATAGGAACCTGTTGTTCGGGTATGCGAGACTTTGGTTCACGCTTTGGTGGAGACGAGAGTGCAGAGCAAGTTGCAGTCAAAGGTATGTGCTCATGAATGTATGAGTGGTCTTCAAGGCAGGAAGTTGTTAGACAAGGAACTCCTTGTAGCTAGTGGTTCCTATTAGGAAAGTCGATGAATAGATCAAGAGGCGGTTGAGTCGCTCAGGTTGCGTTTCAGTTGTTTAGGGATTTGCCAGCTCGTTGTATAAATTGCTATCTATAGTATAGGCTAGGAAGTTGTCAACCGGTAAATCAGCTTCATAGTTGAGTATTTTTACTTCCATGTGGGTTTTGGTTCAACAGTGTATTGGATCATTGGGTTAGTTTTTAATGCATCCTCGATCGTTGGCCATTTCGTTCATCATCAGTAGTAGAGATTCTTTGGAAGTTTTGAGTTATATCTGTTGACGTTCAATGGATGCGTCAACGTATCGTTAACTTCGGCTCGATTTTGTTAGATATCCTTGGTTATTGAAGGTTTTGATGATGGGGCAGTTTGGTTCAGTTTTTTGGGCGGTTCAGTTTTCAGGTGTGGTTTTTGATTTGCGTAGAATCCAATTTTGACATGTCACGACGGAAGGGTTGGTATTTTGGATTAATCTCCATCGGTTTTTAACAACATTTTTGGATAACCTTGGAAGCTTTATCGAGCTAGTTATGTGTTCGTAGGATCTATTAAGTTTCAATCAAGGTATGAGATCTTGTTTTGGGTCGTTCATGAGGATATTTTGTTAACGGTTCAAGTTTGTCACAACTCCAGGATCCTCCAAAGACATATCTCTAACTCAGATGTGTGTACAATCAAGCCGGTGCCTTCCCGCGATTCTTGATAAGAACCTGAAACAAATAACATATAACACAGTAAGCACGAAGCTTATTGAGTTCCCCAAAATACCACACACAGATCTTTAGCCACTCAAGGCTATAACTCAATAAGACCCTCGGTCAATGTGTCTTAGTCGGACCCTCCGGTCCCACAACTCGGTTGGACCCTCCGGTCCCTCAACTCGGTAATGTCAATATAATTCACAACATATATCACAAATACATAAAGCAGGATATCACAGTACTCAAATAAACACATAAGACCCTCCGGTCACACACAACTCATATTACCACTCTAGGGACGTATAGTGAGAAGACTCACCTGACAAGTATAAAGTAAATAACCTCGCACCTGAATCTAAAACTAGCCTCCGCCTAACACAAGGGATGAATATCACTAATTAATACCCTTTTCACAATTCAAATAACCGAAGACTATTCTTTCTCTTTCAAACTCTTTGAAGTGGCTAAAAGACCATTTTACCCCTCCATGGTCCTTACTACTCATGTTGACCAGAACCCCAGAGTCAATTGAAGTCAACACTCAAGTCAACAGTCCAAGTTTCACCCGACTCGTCGAGTGCACTCTTGCGACTCATCGAGACCCCTCGTATCCTCAGAAGTCTCAAAAGGTCTAGCTCAACTCGTCGAGTTGACCCCCAACTCGCCGAGTTATCACTCAATTAACCCATCAGGACAAACCCTCACCGACTCGTCGATTCAGGCCATGGACTCGGCGAGTCCCTTCGATCAGATTCCTCATTCAAAGGATTTAAGGCAGATCCATTACCCCAAACACTAGATTTACCATCCTAAGGGTCGATTGTCATGTAAAGCTCCAAGCTTTACGTTTAAACATGGCATATAAGGCTTATAATGCCAATATAACTCTAACAAGGATGATTAACCACAATAACTCTTCTATGGTTAAATAAAGCTATAATCTTTGGACTCTCTGGACCTCACAAGGTCCATATCTGAAGTCTAGGCCTCAAGAGAGACCTTATGCATACAAACTCCCAACAATGGTGGAAGAAACCCTAATCTTCCATATTTACAAGATCTAAGCAAAATAACAAGAAAGGTGCAAGCTTTTACCTCTTACTCAAGCCCTTGCACGAAGTTACACCAGATCCACTTATTCTCTTGCTCCCTTGATGGGTGATGTCCTCTTCTCCTTAAGAGATGCACAAGTCTACTCCAAGTTTTAGCTTCTAAGACTCTCATGGCTCTCTATACACATTTAGGGTTTGCTCTGAAGGAAGGGTAGCCGCAAATGAGGCTATAAGTTCCTTTAAAAAGGTCCCAAACCCGGTAAATTACGGTTTCTTTGCCCAACACCTACTCGGCGAGTCAACTCGCTGACTCGTCGACTCCAATCATTAATCCCACGTGGACACTCGACTCTACTCGACGAGTTGGACTCATAACTCGTCGAGTCACTCCATAAATCTCAATATTAATCACGCAATAACATACCTAAAAGTCCGGATGTTACAATTCTCCCACACTTGAATTAGATTTCGCCCTCGAAATCGCTCCTCAACAACACATAGATCGAACCCAATAACTGAAAAGCACCGCCGAGAGGATCTCATACCACACAATTATCTCCCTCAATGGACACCTAAATCCAAACAGGAACTCCCACCCAAAAAAAGGATAGACCCTTCTGCTGCTTCGATAACCCTTCTGACTCTCCAGAATCTGGAAACTCTAGTGGCCTCTCTCAATACCAGACCACCTTCTTAAGATATCACCATGCTATTCGCTCCTCGAATAACAAATCCTGACAACTCACTGCCCCTCTGATTCCTTTATTGCGACTAATAAAACAAGTCAATGCCCAAAAATTAACTACCGATCACTCAGGCCAGACATGTTAAACAATTCAGATCATACTCCAAAGAATGAAAGGGTCACATCACACCAGGGACCCATCCACTCTACTACAATCAAACCCATCTGAGCAATGAACTCTCAACACCCTATCCTTAGACATAAGACAATGATCATGTTTATACAAAATTATCCTCTGACATCTAACAATCATAAACCCCAACTCCCTTCTCCAATATCCCTTTCAACACTGAGCACCAGGTCATCTCCCGACCTAGCAGTTGAACCTCCAAAGGTTACCCATTGCATACCTCAACATGTCTCACTGACTTCTTTCCCACACTATCTATCTCGGCCCAGCGTGACATACAAGTCATGAAGTCTGCTTACCCCGCGTGAATACTAAAATTCCAACTGAAGATCATCTCAACCCGACCTCTGTCGTCTACTACCTGTTGGTTTCGTACGTCTCGCGATACCTCCCGTATCAACGAACTGACCCACGCAGGCCTAAGTCATCAGATGACAAATGATGCCCCTCAAAATGCAACCCATTCTCTGGATCCAAAATCTCATTTTGTCTACTAAATAAATCACTAGAGTCAAACTCTAACTCGAGAGTCTGGCCTGGCTCAGAATTGGAACCACTCGTCCCAATGAAACACTCAACTCACGACCCATGACCTGCAAGTCACACGTACATCAATTCTCTAATTCCTTTTGTTTGCGATAACCATGCCTTAACTTAGAATATAACGATTCCCGATCATTAAGGAGACCTTCATCTCTCTCCCGTTCTGGCCACCGGGTTCTTGAAAACTCAAAGAATAAGGCTAACCAAGCCTAAAAACTCTTCTGCGTCATGCTCTGACTAGCGAATAATACGGCTCCCCATAGTATCATAACATTCCCTCTCAATGTCCTGTGAAGGCTACGACTCTCTGCAGGCCTATGACACCTTCTCATTGATTCGTGAATAATATGGCTCCCCGCAGTATCACAACACTCTCCCTTTAACTAGTGAATACTACGGCCCCCCACAGTATCACGACACTCTCTCGCCGACTAGGGAATACCACGGCTCCATGCAGTATCACGACACCCCTTTCTCTGACTCGTGTATGATGCGGTTCTCCGTAGTCACAAGAAATTCTTTCTCTCACTGACTCATGGATGCTACGGCTCCTCGTATTCTTAGAACACTCTCTTACTCACTGAACCGCCATGGGCTCATTCCAAGGTTGTTCCCCGATAATCCTAAGTGATTACTCCAACTCAGATCCACTCGCTCTCTCATTACTTAAAAATCTCATCAGCAAGTCATCACTACATTGGGTTCACTAACTCATGCCCCACAACCCGTCATAGATAAGTGCACACACCCACTCAGTTTATGCACCCCGACTCCTGATGTAAGTTCTCATAGGCAAGAAACTCTTCTTAGCACATATACACCCTTAGACAGTCTCACTCGGAAGACAATTAACTGTTGGGTTCCTATTGGAACAATAAATCACTCGAGTACCTCGGTAGACCATCACAACATCTCATGATGTCTTCCCTTAACCACCGATCCGCTACCCATGGCATCATACTCGGATACCGCAATGTATCCATCCATAATCTCACAATATCTCGACTCCACCACTGGTCTTTCTCTCGCACAACTCGTAACTTTGGATTGTTCGAACTCTCAATTGAAACACGGAGGAATCGATGATGACGCAGAACGCGTTGACGACAATCCGAAACTCCCCCTCTAATTCTCAAAACCCATGTAGGAATACTCATATCAATTCCGAAGTTGGTTTCCCAATAACCTTCTATCCTTCCCAAGGTGCATATAACAACCCATACATTGAACATGAAAATTCTCAACTGCTGGGACAGTCGCACCCCAAAACCGGAACGGCGGTAACGTTCTGGGGTGGAGGACGTCATGTACAGTATCATAACAATGCAAAGTAGTAAACAAGCAACAACATCATCCATTGCATTAATAGTATAGTTTAATACAAGTGTGTTCTTTTATAGTAATAAGATACCAAAAACAAGTAATGAAAATAAAAGACGAGTCTGGAACATGCTCCGTCTTCTCAAAACCTGGTCGACGGTACCTGTCTACTGATGACCTGAGAATACAAGTTATTTTGAAAGAGTTTATTAGCATTAAAGCTGGTGAGTTCATAAGTATTTAGTGTCATTGTTTTTATGAAAATTTTTGTAAGTTTGAAGAGAATGTTTGTAAGTTTTCAATATAAATGTTGCAGTAAATAATTGTATCTCCTAGAAAATCCTATATTTTCTACTAAAAGTAGCCTTCTACCAAGGCATCAAATGTTTTGTATGTTTGTTTCTTGTAAAAGTGTGTATTTTCCCAAGTATGACTGTCATTAACTAAATATAGTTTATACATTAATGAATATGTGAGAAGATCACAAAGTAAATGTAATATGGAAAATAATGTTTTACCTCAGCAGGGACACTGCTGGCTATAAAGTGATAAAATACAGACTTCGGGTAGTATTAAATGTACAATACCCCTTGGGGAGTCTATTTGCCTGTAATCCTTAGTCGGTTAATTAAAGGTTTAAATGTGAACTTGTTTGTAACCATGCTGATCGACGACTGAATAACTGATGACCTTCTGGTGTCGTAATACAGTAAGGTGACATTTTCTCAACCCTTGGCCTTATCGGCTGTGACTGTAGCTAGACGTCAGGGTGTGGGAGTGTCTGTCCCGTATAGATCTATACACATGATGCCCGCTCTCCCTCCAGGAGACTCTGGTTACAATATGATACAACACTGTCTTATTGTATCCTTAAATAGTATGTCACATTCTAGTTATCGTATTCTAATGTTCGCATAGTATATTCTTATTTATAGTATGGTGTAAGTTTCCTTAGTTTCTCTTCATAGTATGTTCTATTGTATAGTGTATAGTATGTATTGTTTCTCCTTATAGTATTTGAATATGATAGTATTCTCCTAAACTACACCTATTATAGTTTACTGGTAATTTCTGTAGTTTGAATGAATGAAGGTACTGAACTGATTGTTAGCACTTTTATATCTACATATGTATACTTAATATATAAGTAACAGTTAGACGACATTCGGACAAATAACCGATACCCTAAGGCCACATCCAAACAAGGAAAAGGAAATAAAGCAAGTTATCAGTCCTACGTCCTTTAAACATTACTTATATAACTATACATATATAGACATGCTTTTGAAAATATATAAGTTTAAAAAGAAGTTTTGCAAAACATTTGAAGAGTTTAATTAGTAAATATTGATGACTTGATGTCAGTTAAACGATTTAAAAGCAATTTGATTGACAAGACGATTTTAAGTATAAGAAGTCCTTTCTTTGAAAAACAGTTAAAGTATAAGTAATCCCTTGTTTGAAACCCAGTTAATGTATAAGAAATCCTTTGTTTGAAACACAGTTAAAGTATAAGTAATCCTTTGTTTGAAACACAATTAAAGTATAAGTAATCCTTTGTTTGAAACACAGTTAAAGTATAAGAAATACTTTGTTTAAAACACAGTTAAAGTATAAGTAATCCTTTGTTTGAAACACAGTTAAAGTATAAGAAATCTTTTGTTTGAAATACAGTTATAAATCACATGTGATTGATTATATAACTATATGTTTTCTACTTGTATTCCCCCTGTCACACCCCGAAACCGAAGGCGAAACGTTCCGGGGTGGAGGACGTCATGTAGTATCGCAACCAATGTACATACTAAGCATAGTAAACACAACCATTACATTACATAGAAATATTTACATTATCTAAAAACAAAGTGTTACAAGTATTATACATATATATCATATGAAGAAAAGCTAAGACGAGTCTTCTATACACTCCGTCTTCTTCAAAAGACCGCGGGGTACCTGTCTAACGTAAACCTGAGAATACAAGTTGTTTAAAAATCAGCATAAAGCTGGTGAGTTCATAAGCGGTTTGTTTTTCTGAAAATGAACAAGTTTCCTTTGGTTATCTAAAAAGTTATGAATCCAAGAAAATCCCATATTTTCTTATAAAAGCAGTTTAGTTATCCATTAGTTACACGGTCTAGTTAAGAACAGTTAAGTTATCCCAGGAAAAACCCTTATTTTCCTAAAAGTTTGTGTTTGGTTATCGAATCCAAATGTAATGTACAAGTTGTTGTATTAGTGTCTAAGTCCATAACCATTTTGGTATGTACTTGACCCGATGGTGCATGGTCCTTTTGGGTTGCCTTCATCAAAGCAACTTGATAGGATGAATTATGAAGAGAAAGGATTAATTATGATTTATTAATATATTATGAGAATAATATATTAAAGGAGAAATCATATTGTTTAATTAATATTAGTCAAGAATTAATTGATAATTAATTTTGTGGCTAAAAGAGATTAATTAAACTTAAGGGACTGGAGCTGTAATTATAAGATAACTGCATTTGGGCTATGGATCACCTTGGAATAATAGGTTGGACGAATTCTATGGGGAAACCCATTAGAAATCATCCATGGGATATTCTAAAAAAGGTCCATGGGCTGCTTAGGGCTTAAGTAGTCAAATTATGGTTTCCTAGTTGAAAACCCTAATAGCCTACATGCATATATAGTACCATTAACCCCCAAAAACGTGGCTAAGAGTTCCACTAGGGTTCCTAGACGTTTTGGGCAGCCTCCTCTCTCCTTATCACTCATCCTCTTGCTTTTTGTGTTTGTGAGCCATTAGAGGAGTGACACTTGTGACTCTAAGCTTTCTAAAGTCATTACAAAGAGGATTTGAGATTGTTATTGCTACATAACAATCAAGGTAAGATATAAAAACCCTTTCTCATGTTAATATGATTAATTGTATGCTAGAACTAGGGTTTAAAGTCTTGGATGAATTGCATGTATAATAGAGAAACCTAGATCCAAGCATTAGGGTTTGCATGAGCACATAGGATGCTCTTATGGCTAAAACCCATCAGTGGTATCAGAGACTGGTTGGTTTCTATTGTATTGATGCCTTGGTTATTTCTTCAAGCTTCTAAAATCGATTTTTTTGGCCCCCTGACTGATGAACTTGGCGAGTTCCAATGTGGACTCGGCGAGTAGCTCCAACTCGGCTTGTCCATAGAGGAACTCGGCGAGTTTGAGCGTCAGTTAGAGCAGATTTCGGGATTTTTAGCTGTTTTGACTTAAGATAATTGCCATAATTGTTTAAAATTAATAAAATAAAAATTTTATTGATTCCTTATGGTTATCTTTGTCAAAATAAAAAAGATTTTGGTCATCTAATTAGATAATTGTTACCTTATTTGATAAATGTTAAATTATTTGAATTATTTGATCATTATCTTGCAAGAATTTGAACTAGATCTAATTAGATAACCACCAATTAATTGTTAATTTCCTTATTTGAATTATGTGATCTAGAATATTCTTGATAAAGTTTGGAAAAGTTTCAAATTAATCCCTTTAGGTTTTATAGTTTAAATTTGAACTTTAAAGTTTTGTTTTTGAAATTTAAATAAGTTAAACCCTAATGTTTTGAAATCTTTCAAAAACATGCCCTCAAGTTTTTTAATTTAAAAGTTGATTAATAGTTTAATTTAGAAATGTTAAATTCTAAAACCCTAGTATTGTTTTGAAAAGTTCAAATCACACCCTTATGGTTTTATTAATTAATTAAGGTGTATAATTAAAGGAGATTTAATAAATCCATAAAGTTTAGGTTCACATTTAGTTAAATTAAAAGTGTAATTTATTAAATTAGACCACCTAATATTTCAAAAGTGTAAAATACACCCTATACTATATATAACATTAAAAGTCTAACATTATATATATGTATGAGTAAAAGTCAATCTTACCGTTAGTAGGCCTCATTCACGAAGCTGGTCTATAAGGGGTGTTTAAGGAAATTGCCTATAAAATGGCGATTGAATGGGTATCCACTCTTACCCACCGCACTCTTGATTAGTGGAGGGTCGTTAGCTGAACGGGTAGGACAGGACAGAAACCTTCCATTATAAGTATAATGAAGTACAAAAGTAACTAAATGCTTTTACAAATTCGCAATCTTAGTTACTTTAGGCAAAAGTGAATTGATGCAATTCCATGAAATTAGACTTTGTGCCCTTGCGAAGACGTTAGTGGAACGTGTGTGGTTAACCGGCACACTAAATGGTTCTAAGCAAAGGTAGCAGAGGGTGACTCAATGTTTGTCATAGTTCGGTGGAGCGTGTGTGGTTAACCGACATATCGAATAGATGACTGTAACATGTGGGGGCACCATGTAAGTTTGCATGGTTATTCACACCCGCTTTGATATCCTCGGTATCCCTGTCACAAACTAGAGGGGCATATCGAGATTTAAACATGCCATTGACAAGTTATATGAATCTCAAAAGATCTAGGAATTTTCAATAGATTTAAAACTTAAATTTCTTTTTCGTTCTTCATGGTGGAAATTAGTGAATCGTCATTCACTTACCTTCAAATGTTCTGCAATTTGGGTTACGACATCCCTCTCCCAAGTTGTAGAGTATTGTGTTGGGTCCTAGCCTTAATATTTCATTTGGGTGATTTATTAAGGACTCAATCAATCAACTAACTTGAATTTATTTTTTCTCTCATTTTATAGATGTCAAAGTATGACAACTATGGTCTTCCCAAATCCCGTGGAACAAGTTTTTGACATGAAGATGATATTCCACAATTCGATCGAGGAACACGAGATCATGCTTCACTTCCTCCACCTCCTCCTATTATTCTCCCTAAACCACAAGTTCAAAAGATTGAAAAGTTCAAACTCACTCAAGCCCTTTTGGCAAGTAAACACGAAGAAGAAAAGTCAGTGTGTGCACACATCCTAGAGATAAAGTCACACATTGATAGGTTAAGAATGTTGGGATCAATTGTCTGTGAGGAGCGGGCTGTTGACTAGGTTCTTCGGTCACTTCCTGACTCATATAGTGAGTTCGTAAGAGAGTACTATATGATGAACCACGATGTGACCCTCATCGATCTCACCTATATGCTTATTGTTGCCGAATCAGCAATGGTTTGGCACACTGGAAAAGAAAAGTTGATTGGTGAATCTGCCTTCCAGACCTCTATGGATATAGGCAATGGCAACGAAAGGCATGTCGTGATCGAAAAGTTTGATCATAACAGAAAGGCAAAGTCAGAAGTAGTTCCGTATGCTGTTCCAAAAGAGTCAATTTGCTTTCATTGCCAAGAGAAGGGGCTTGGAGACGAAGCTGCTCTATATACCTAAGAGATCTAATAGATGGGAGAGTCAAAAAGTATGGCTCTGGTTTAGGTAAAATCCATTAACTAACTCTTTTAAGTTCCTATTCTAGATTCTTGATACATGATGTGATAAGATTACAATTGATGTTTTGTAGGATCGAAGAAAGGAAAGGAAACTAAAGGAAAGAAGTGAGCAAAATCTAATTGTAAGGAAATGGATTTCGATCGCATTGCTTGAAGATTGGTTTCTTGAGCTACTACTTAGAGTTAAAATAGATTGCTAAAAAATATGTATTAACATAGTTTTTCAATGAATTGCATTGTAAGGAGAAATTTTCCGCAATAAAATAAATTTTGATTTTATATTATTTATTTATCCTTGGAATGGCGTGTATGAAAAATTGATGTTTGTAAGTTTCTATTATTAGCAATAATGGATTTGATTCTTAATTATGTTAATTGTGGAAAGGTCAAGAATTTACCAAATAGGGAAAGTTTCTCATCGCCCAAGTTTCAATTGGATAGAAACTTGGAATCATACAAAAAGTATTGCATGATGAATGAGAAGTTTCATATTTGGAAATTAGACTAATTCGTTGACAAAGTGTCAAGTGACGGACTAGGAGATCAAGTACACAAGGTTGTGTGTTGATCAAGTCCACCACAAGAGTAACAAAGATATTCGTCATGATTTACTAAGGTTAAGTAAATATGATTATACTTATAAGATTAAGTGTAATTCCGAGTTGATTGAAAGAGTTTAAATCAATAGCAGAACGAATAAGAAGAATCAAGTAGGTAGAAAGATAAAAGTTTCTCTATTCTAAGAAGAAGGGAGAGTACCTTTATTATGTTTTATGATAGGTCTTAATGATTAAGAACCATCTCTCAATTGATCCTCTAAGTAAGTCTTAGTGCAATTGTATGTCTAAGCAGAGGAATCAAGAATTGAAGAAATGGTTAAATCAAGAAGTCAATCATACTTCGTTCCAAAAACAAGTCTTAGAGTTAAGATTATGAAATTGATTGACAAGTCTAAAGAAGTTTTATAACATTCATCAAATGTGGAATTTGAAAAAGTTTTTTTTTTATTCTTGTACATTTGAAATTGGAAAGTTGTGATGTCTTGGATAAGACAAAGACCAACTAGGACCAATTTTGTGAAGTGTTTTGTCTTGATAAAAGCTACACTAACTCTTGAATATTTGTTTGTCAAGAAATGTTTATTGAAAAGAGAATCTTATATGTCAAGGAGTCAGTGGGAGTCTTAATGGTCTTGAAAAGTTTCAAGAACTAATCAAGAATAAACCTTATCGATCATCACTAGCACACGAATTGAGGTTTACAACCCCATCGTGTTGACACTATTTTATTTCTGTGCCGTTCCAATTGAGTTAATTATGCATGTGAGTTCTATGAGTTCTCATTTGAACGCATAAAAGGCAAGCACTTTGATCAATGAAAGGAACATTGATAGGAAAGGGTGAGCTGCTTAACTACTTAGAAGACATGGTGGAAGCCGTGTTACCATAAGGCAAGAGGTCAAGATTGAGAAGGTTCGGTCCATATGAGTTTGGATTTGTCGCAAACTTTGGTTTTGACAAATTCGCATGGATAGGAACACATACACCATTAAAATCTAAGTGTCATAAGATTCCCTCCTTCATGGAAATGACTGTGAGGAAATGCTTTCACTAAGAGAGATTTTAAGAAGATAGTGATTGTGAAATTGTATTCTCGAATTCGATTATGGTTACGGTATCCCTTTCGATGTTTCGAATTGTGAGATTTGGCAATTAGTCTGAATCGTTTAGACACACATATGAGCTATCTAAGGCAAAGGTGTATAAGTTTGAGAAGTTTAGGTAAAGGATTATGAAAGCATTAGGTATTAGAAAGATGAACATAAGAAATTCAATAGGTATTGTTTTTATGGAAGTTAAGCTATTTTCTGAATACATGTCGAAGCTAGTGGGAGCATAAGTGTTATGTTTATATGATAATAATCATCATGATAGTGGGAGCATAAATGTTGTGCTTGTATGATTATTAAGGCAACTATTGCAAGTTAGCAATATTAATTATAAAAAACAAGAGTTATACTTTGCAAAGTCATAAGGGTTGAGAAGTTGTTTTGCTATAATTAAGGGAGTTAATATTGTACTTCGTTTAAAAATCTAAAGCTTAGATTGAGAAATTTTAATAAATTTAGTCAAAGGATGCATAGTGTGTTCTTAAATTTCGATTATGATTACGGTATCCCTCTTCATAGTTCGAATTGTAAGAACGAGACACATAAAATATTTTGGCAGAAGATTGATAAAGTATCATATCTTTATGTAAGACATTATGCATCGTGTCCTATAGGCTTTGGGTATAGGATTGATTGCCAGTGCTATTATATTTGACCATTCTAAAATATTCCAAATGTCTAGCGCATTAAGAGGGAAAAAGGACAAGAATAAATTTTTGACTAAAATAATTAAACAACTATCAAAGGACGATCCAAAGCTCGTTGAGGATTGGTCGCTTGTGAGTAGTTGGAAGTATGGTATTGGATGACATTATTATGAATAGATAAGATTCTATTAAGAATGAATTGTCATATGGCAAATATGGAAATGTTTCCATATTGGGAGTTGGATATTAAGAATCTATGTCTAGATTAGAAACTTTTATGCAAGAAAGATGTTCAAAGGAATGTACTTTGAGTGAGAGACATCATCTCTATAGAATTGTTTCTGATAGAGATTGGCCAAGTCTTGATGATTTTGAGCTATGACTTTACGAAAGAATCATTGCATAAAGTGTTAGAATCTAGCATAAGTAACAAGAATTTGGTATTCTTATACTTATGATAAGGATTGGGAGTTGTGAGATGAGTATGATTGGAAATGTGTTAATTTGATCTATTTCACAAAGTAAGGACTGTAGATAAACATTGTGTGCATGCTAAGAGCATGGGACAATTGTTGTTATAATTCAAGTAAGAAGTTGATTACCCAAAACAACAAATAATGAGTAATCAATATGGTGATTAAATAAAATGTTTTATTTATACCCAGAGTTTGGGAAATATATGGGATTAGTATTATTCTTGTGTTTCAATTTGCATGTTTTGACTTCCTGAATAATTAAATTGGTTCAGAACAATCAAAATTATTCGAACGGACCACAGTCATTCATATGTTGGAAGTAGGTATGAATGAAGACTATCGTGAATTGGTGTGTGGATTGTCTAAAGTGTATTAGACATAAGCAAATGTTTGCTGCAACGTTCATGAGTGCTTATGAATATGATTTGAAAATTGGATTAAACCCACGCTCACTTGGATCACTTCATAGATTTTATCACGAGTGATTGGTGAGACATAACATCTTATATTCTTGAAACCGAGATGTGTGAGTTGTATCTTGCGAGTCGGTTACACATTGATAATATGTAAACACACCAGTAACTTGGTGTTATAAAACATATTGTTATGTGTGATTCGGTGAGTGAGTGCAAGCAAGCATTGAATCAACGTTTATCAGAAGCGTGGAAGACAGGATGAAAGCGATATCTTTGGGCCCCTCAATGATTTAGTGATGGCACTTAAGCGCTTGGCCAAGCCGGGACTAATTTGATGTGTTCAAATGTAGTCTGTTGTTAGTCGTCATAAATCGGAAATCAGGAAACAGTATAGAGAGAATGGTTGAAATCCATGTCTCACGTCTATACGATATCTAGAATGGAGGAATATATGATCCCTTATCTAAAGGACACGCTTCTGATAGGATCTGAGTTGACAACGGTTTTTGAAAGTTACGATTGCAGATCAGGATCTGAAGTCATATGCATAATAGTTATTAGACTTATCCAAGTGGGAGACTGTTGGATTAGTGTCTAAGTCCATAACCATTTTGGTATGTACTTGACCCGATGGTGCATGGTCCTTTTGGGTTGCCTTCACCAAAGCAACTTGATAGGATGAATTATGAAGAGAAAGGATTAATTATTATTTATTAATATATTATGAGAATAATATATTAAAGGAGAAATCATATTGTTTAATTAATATTAGTCAAGAATTAATTAATAATTAATTTTGTGGCTAAAAGAGATTAATTAAACTTAAGGGTCTGGAACTGTAATTATAAGATAATTGCATTTGGGCTATGGATCACCTTGGAATAATAGGTTGGACGAATTCTATGGGGAAACCCATTAGCAATCATCCAAGGGATATTATAAAAAGGGTCCATGGGCTACTAAGGGCTTAAGCAGTCAAATTATGGTTTCCTAGTTGAAAACCCTAATAGCCTACGTGTATATATAGTACCCTTAAACCCCAAAAACGTGGCTAAGAGTTCCACTAGGGTTTCTAGACGTTTTGGGCATCCTCCTCTCTCCTTATTCTTCATCCTCTTGCTTTTGGTGTTTGTGAGCCATTAGAGGAGTGACACTTGTGACTCTAAGCTTTCTAAAGCCATTACAAGGAGGATTTGAGATTGTTATTGCTACATAACAATCAAGGTAAGATCTAAAAACCCTTTCTCATGTTAATATGATTAACTGTATGCTAGAACTAGGGTTTAAAGTCTTGGATGAATTGCATGTACAATAGAGAAACCTAGATCCAAGCATTAGGGTTTGCATGAGCACATAGGTTTTTCTTATGGCTAAAACCCATCACAAGTATCTACCATACTTAAAATGTTTGTGTGAAGTTTCCTGAAAGCCTGGTTATCCTTGAAATGTATGTTAGTTTTAACACGTATATAAAACTATTGTGTTGAAAGTAAACTAATTCTTAAGGTTAGTAGCTTACTAAATTCATTATTACCAACAAGTAAATCTCCGTTATCTAAATTGCGAGTTCCATAAACATATGATAGACTAGATATGGCAATAAGAAGTCCAAATCATTTTATGACTTTTGTCACCCTTGAACCTTTCGGTTCGACTGTAGCTAGCAGCCAGGTGCGGGGTAGTCCGCCCCATATAGAGCTATACACTCAAGTCACACTCTCCCCCAGGAGATTCTGGTTATAGGGGCGGTCCTCCACTCGCGTATCTCTGTGGAGTGTTTCCGAGGACGTGTCTCCAATTATTAAGATTAACGAATTTACAAGTAATAATACGGAAAATCCTGTTTTAAATTCTAATTACAAAGACGATCCTCCACTCGCGTGTCTCTGTGGAGTGTTACCGAGGACAAATCAAAAGTACTAAGCTAATGCCTTTAACAATAATAAAGTGGAAATTCATTTGTGAAATGTACAATATAACACTATATAATAAGATTTGAAATCGGATTGTAAACTAACTCTGCAAGTCAAACGGTTGGTTAATACGGTTTTGGTTGTTAAAAGCATATGGAATATGAAACATTTCAAATAAAATAATAAGTTTAAGTACAAGATATTCTTGTACTTTTGCTTGTATTCCCCCTGAAAACATTGAAAACACGGACAAAGGTGTAAGGGTATGAACTCACCAGACGAGAATTGTGTCAGTTTGGATGCAAAACGTCAGTTCGAGGCTCAAAAATGCGCCAAGTTCCTATGTAGTATGAAGAGATACACAATTGTATCTAATTAGGCTTTGAACTACTAATTAAATAAGATAGTACACTCCGAGACGCGAAAACACTTCAATTCAAGTGTTTAGAGTGACCCGGGTAACATCTAAGGGGGTGTCTGGCCTAGGTATGGAGTTTGCTCTTCAAGAGGAAACTCCTTGGGAGTTTATAGCCCTAATGACCATATCCTCATGATTTTGCGGCCGTAAACTCAAGGGTGGTGTTCTTGGGTGCATAATGGCCTTATAGCTCTTGAGGGATGATGCTAGGTTTAGTTTTAAGGCTATGGAAGGGGACTAGATCAATCATATGGACCATTTGATGAGTTTACGGCAGTAAACTAGGAGTTTACAGCCGTAAACTCTCACCTACTCAATCCTTATGTGTTTTGATGGTCCTAGATTAATCACATGTGATTCTAACTCATTTTACAAGCCATGGAATGAAATTAGGGCATCATTTGACTAAGTTATAGGAGTTTATGGCCCAGGAATCTTTCCTTGGTGGGTTTACGGATGTGAACTCCTAAGGGAGTGGTTTTTATTAAGTTTAAGGCCCCTAACTCATTTGTGGTTGCTTCTAGACTTTCTTCCAAGGACTAGGAGGTGTTTAAGGGGCATCTTAACACCTTAAAAGGAGTTTACTGCCCATGAAAGGGTGTTTACGGTCCAAGCATGTTCTTGGGCCCTAAAGTCATATTTACCCCTTAAATGATGAGTTTATGGTGTTCCTAGTCCATTCCAATAAGCCCTTAAGTCATTTCCAAGCTCCATAAGTGATTTGGGAGGGTTTTTGGGTTCCAAAAACCCCATCTATTTGTATTTACGGCCTAGGATTGTTCTAGGGCCGTAAACACATGAACATGGTCCTATTTCATGTATTAAACACGAATTTGAAGGTTAAAGAGGTTATACTATGAGCTAGGATTGTTACCTTGTCGATTTGGAGCTTGAATTTGATGATTTTGGGACCTAGAACTTGGATTTGAGGAGAGAGAGTAGAGAGAGAGTGGAAAAGGCTTCAAATGAAATTCTTTGAACTTTATATATGGTTTAAGTTTGGGACACGGTGGAATTCTACCCGATACTGACGTTAAACGAGGCTTTTGGTCGCACCCGATTATGTTGTCGTAACCCGATATGGTCGAAACTAAAATTTTTCTAAATAATAACTTGGAATGTTTTCATGTGTTTCTAACGGGTTTGGATACTTAAGAGGTCATAATAAAAGTCTTAACTTAAACGAATTAATCCAAAAATGTTATCAGAACAATTTACTAAAGACGAGTTTTATTAACGGAAATGGGTTACAACGATGAAACAAACTTCGGGTTGTCACATTATCCCCCCGTTAGAGGGAATTTCATCCCGAAATTCAAATTTTAGATATACGTCATCGATTTGGAAAGATATACGGATACTTCTTCTTCATCGGATCTTCGCGCTCCCAAGTGAACTTTGGTCCTTGCATGGTATTCCAGTGAACCATCACTTATCGGGATACGGCTTTGTTTCGTATGTTTAATCTCTCGATCTATGATTTCGATTGGTTCTCCCATGAGGTTCAAACTTTCTTTGATTTCGGTCTCATCAAAGGGATTACTAGCGTTTAATCGGATAGGCACTACTTAAGAATAGAAGCGTGGAAGACAGGGTGAATGTTGCTAAGTTCTGAAGGTAGTTGGAGTTTGTAGGCTATGGGATCGATCCTAACGAGGATCTCGAAAGGTCCTATGAATCTCGGGTTAAGTTTTCCGCGTCTTCCAAAGCGTATCATACCCTTCTAGGGCGAGACCATCAACAGGACACAGTCTCCAACAGAAGTACACCTTTCTGTGTCGGAGTGGTTAGGGGTTTGGCGATCTTGGAAACGTTTTGAGTGAATCTACGATAGTAGTCGACGAGACCCAATAATTGACAGATTTATGTGGGTGTCTTTGGTGCCGACTAATTCTCTATCGCCTGGAACTTGGATGGGTCCATGTGTAAGCCTTCCTCGCTTACCACGCGACCAGGGAAACTGGTTAGACCGAAGGGCATCACTATGATCTCGTAGTGATCATATCGAGTCCTAAATGACGTCTTGGAAACATCATTCTCGTGAACTCGTATCTGGTGGTACTCTGACCTGAGGTTTGTCTTCGTGAAGTATTTGGCTCCTTGAAGTTGATCGAAAAGGCCGTCTATTCGAGGAAGAGGATATCGGTTCTTGATGGTCAATTTGTTCAACTCGCGGTAGTCTATACACATCCGAAGGAATCTATCTTTCCCTTCCACAAAAAATATCGGGGCTCCTCAGAGGGAGGAACTCGGTCTGATGAACCCTTTGTCGAGCAGCTCATTAAGCTGACTGGATAACTCCTGCATTTCTACTGGCGCTAATCGATAAGGAGATTTGGCTACGGGGGTAGCTCTAGGGATTAGGTCGAAAGGCATCGGGAAAATTACAGACTTCAGGGATGCTTTTGAGGTCTTTAACTTCTTGTTTCTCGTTTACCACATGGGCTAGGAATGCATGGCACTGCTTTCGCAGAAGCTTTTGGGCTTTGATGTATGAAATATGGCGAAGGTTGGAACTAATTTTATCGCCGTAGGTTATGAGGATTTGACCAGAGGGAAGGTTGAGATGGATAGATTTCTCACAACAAAGGATATCAGCACGATTGAGACTCAATTAATCCATGCCAATTATAACAGCAAAGCTCTTATTTGAAAAACCGGCTTAAGATCGATGGGATAAGAATGATTGCCAAGGGTAAGGGTACAACCTATGAATATATCGCTAGTGTTCTCTTTCTCACTGTTAGCCATTTCGACGGTACACGTTTCAGTTGTTAGTACAGGACTAAGATTAAGATGATGTTTGAATGAATAGATAACAGTTTCTCTTTCAGCACTATAATCGAAAAGGATTGCAAGTATAAGGGTTGTCGAGGAGGAATATACCTGTGGCAACGGTTGGATCGGCGGCTGTCTCATCTTGTCCCATAGCTAGGACTCTTCTAGTGTTGCCAGTTGTTGTTTTCTTGGGGCAGTTTCGCTTGAAATGCCTGACTTCACCGCAACCGTAGCAGGCTTGACCGATACCCGCTCCAGAAGCTTGAGTGGTTGATTGGGTTGGTGCTTTGCAGAATCGAATCGTATGCCCCTTTGTACCATAGTTGGAGCATGACAGTTCACGGCAGGGGCCGAGGTTATGGTGGTATTTACACTTTTCGCATAGGGGAAGGTTACCAGCATACCTACTGGTAGGTGTTTGAGCTGAGGAACCGACGACAAAAATAGCAGCAGGAGTAGTAGCAGCGTGGACTGCCACAGTTTGTTGTTTCTTCGAGGACTTCTGCAAAGGCTGACTTTTCTTCTTCTTCCAAAATTTTCTTTTCTCACCGCTCCTCTCTGTCGGCTCAGGAGTGGTGGCTGCTTCCTCTAGGTCATCGCTATGGTCGATCAGGGTTTGTGCTAAGCATTTGGCGCTGGCGTAGGTGTCTGGCTTTGTAGCCAAGACATTTCCCTTGGTTGGCTGGGTCAACCCCCAAATGAATCTCTCAATCTTTTTACTCTCTGGGGTAACCATTCCCGGACAGAGTAGCGCCAAGTCATCAAATCTTGAAGTGAAAGCGACGATATCGGAACCCTTCATCTTCAGGTTCCAGTGTTCATGCTCTAGCTTCTGCAGTTCGCCCCGAGGGAAATACTCCACAAGCAGAAGTTCCTTCATGGCCTCCCAACCCATAGCATTGGCTACAAGTAGGGTTAAGGATTTGACTCGGCCATTCCACCAAGTCAGGGCTTTATCGGTGAAAGTGCAGGCGGCGAACTTATCCTTATCCGACTCAGAGCAGGCACAAATTTCGAAAATAGATTCAATTTTCTCGAACCATCGGGTTGGGGTTATCACACCTCTAGTGGCATCGAAAGATGTGGGTTTCGCGTTCATAAAGTCTTTATAGGAACACTCATTTCGGTGTTCCTGACTACCTTCCTGGTTTTGAGATTGGGTACCACCTCCTGGACCACCAGGGCCACCGGGGGTCATTTGAGACATGGCGGCTGCTACTGCGGCAGTAACATCTGCCTGGAACATTACGAGATCAAATTGGGGAGGAGGTGGTGGCGGAGGGTTGTTGTTCTTTGAGCTGGTTCTCTTTCTTGGAGGCATCTTGATCTAAAAAGATCAGGAAAGAGAGAGGATGGTAAGTCCTATGAATTGATTCAAAAGATATGGAACAAGAGATATCTCATTATGACATGCATAAAATTCTATTAAGCTATAAAGCAGGAAAGAGTTATCAAAGCAGATAAACTATCGCTAAAGGAATGATTGAGAAGTAACGCTAGAATGAGAATTTCTATAATGAAGTTGGCTCTAGAAATACTCCCATAGTATTTCATGTTTCGCTGCGACGACGGCTCGTTGTTTGGGTATTGGGTAAGTTTTAGGCATGCTGAACACCCCAGTCACTCCCAAGCACATGTTGGCCGTGTCTCGAATGAATATAGTTGATCAGGCTATATTGCCCCTAGACACGACTACATAACTGCCCAGGTTTAACTGCAGCGTCCAACACCCATTTACTTATGTTTTGTTCTACTCGTAATTAAGGAATCTGGCGGTTAGGTATACTTGTATACTTTTGAAAATACTTATATTTTAAAGTATACTTTTAGTTCAGAGCACTTAGGCCCCTTAGTGTTTATAGTCTTATACCATGTAAGGTTTTGTATACTAGTTCACTATAAACAAGGGCTCTGATACCAATCTGTCACACTCGAAACCGAAGACGGAAACGTTCCGGGGCGGAGGACGTCATGTAGTATCGCAACCAACATACATAGTAAGCATAGTAAACACAACCATTACATTACATAGAAATATTTACATTGTCTGAAAACAAAGTGTTACAAGTATTATACATATGTATATCATATAAACAAAAGCTAAGACGGGTCTTCTATACGCTCCGTCTTCTTCAAAAGACTGCGGGGTACCTGTCTAACGTAAACCTGAGAATACAAGAAGTTTAAAAATCAACATAAAGCTGGTGACCTCATAAGCGGTTTGTTTTTCTGAAAATGAAGAAGTTTCCTTTGGTTTTCTGAAAAAGTTATGAATCCAAGAAAATCCCATATTTTCTTATAAAAACAGTTTAGTTATCCATTAGTTACACGGTCTAGTTAACAACAGTTCATTTATCTCAGGAAAAACCCTTATTTTCCTAAAAGTTTCTGTTTGGTTATAGAATCCTAATGTAATGTACAAGTATCTACCATACTTAAAATGTTTGTGTGAAGTTTCCTGAAAGCCTGGTTATCCTTGAAATGTATGTTAGTTTTAACACGTATATAAAACTATTGTGTGGAAAGTAAACTAATTCTTAAGGTTATTAGCTTACTAAATTCATTATTACCAACAAGTAAATCTCCGTTATCTAAATTGCGAGTTCCATAACCATACGATAGACTAGATATGGCAATAAGAAGTCCAAATCATTTTATGACTTTTGTCACCCTTGAACCTTTCGGTTCGGCTGTAGCTAGCAGCCAATTGCGGGGTAGTCAGCCCCATATAGATCTATACACTCAAGTCACGCTCTCCCTCCAAGAGATTCTGGTTACAGGGGCGGTCCCCCACTCGCGTATCTCTGTGGAGTGTTTCCGAGGACGTGTCTCCAATTATTAAGATTAATGAATTTACAAGTAATAATACGGAAAATCCTGTTTTAAATTCTAATTACAAAGACGATCCTCCACTCGCGTGTCTCTGTGGAGTGTTACCGAGGACAAATCAGAAGTACTAAGCTAATGCCTTTAACAATAATAAAGTGGAAATTCATTTGTAAAATGTACAATATAACACTATATAATAAGATTTGAAATCGGATTGTAAACTAACTCCGCAAGTCAAACGGTTGGTTAATACGGTTTTGATTGTTAAAAGCATATGGAATATGAAACATTTCAAATAAAATAATAAGTTTAAGTACAATATATTCTTGTACTTTTGCTTGTATTCCCCCCTGAAAACATTGAAAAACACGGAAAAAGGTGTAGGGGTATGAACTCACCAGACGCGAATTGTGTCAGTTTGGATGCTAAATGTCAGTTCGAGGCTTGAAAACACGCGAGGTTGCTATGTAGTATGAAGAGATACACAATTGAATCTAATTAGGCTTTGAACTACTAATTAAATAAGATAGTACACTCCGAGTCGCGAAAACACTTCAATTCAAGTGTTTGGAGTGACCCGGGTAACATCTAAGGGGGTGTATGGCCTAGGTATGGAGTTTTAATCTTCAAGAGTAAACTCCTTGGGAGTTTACGACCCTAATGACCATACCCCCATGAGTTTACGGCCGTCAACTCATGGGTGGTGTTCTTCGGTTCTTAATGGCCTTCTAGTTCTTGAGGGATGATGCTAGGTTTAGTTCTAAGGCTATGGAAGGGGACTAGATCAATCATATGGACCATTTGATGAGTTTACGGCTGTAAACTCTCACCTACTCAATCCTTATGTGTTTTGATGGTCCTAGATTAATCACATGTCATTTTACAAGCCATGGAATGAAATTAGGGCATCATTTGACTAAGTTATAGGAGTTCACTGCCCAGGAACCTTTCCTTGGGGGATTTACATCCGTGAACTCCTAAGGGAGTGGTTTTTATTAAGTTTAAGGCCCCTAACTCATTTGTGGTTGGTTCTAGACTTTATTCAAAGGCTAAGGAGGTGTTTAAGGGGCATCTTAACACCTTAAAAGGAGTTTACTGCCCATGAAAGGGTGTTTATGGTCCAAGCATGTTCTTGGACCATAAACTCATATTTACCCCTTAAATGGTGAGTTTATGGTGTTCCAAGTCCATTCCAATAAGCCCTTAAGTCATTTCCAAGCTCCATAAGTGATTTGGGAGGGTTTTTGGGCTCCAAAAACCCCATCTATGTGTGTTTACGGCCTAGGACTGTTCTAGGGCTGTAAACACATGAACATGGTCTTATTTCATGGATTAAACACGAATTTAAAGGTTAAAGAGGTTATACTATGAGCTAGGATTGTTACCTTGTCGATTTGGAGCTTGAATTGGATGATTTTGGGACCTAGAACTTGGATTTGAGGAGAGAGAGTAGAGAGAGAGTGGAAAAGGCTTCAAATGAAATTCTTTGAACTTTATATATGGTTTAAGTTTGGGACACGGTGGAATTCTACCCGATACTGACGTTAAACGAGGCTTTTGGTCGCACCCGATTATGTTGTCGTAACCCGATATGGTCGAAACTAAAATTTTTCTAAATAATAACTTGGAATGTTTTCATGTGTTTCTAACGGGTTTGGATACTTAAGAGGTCATAATAAAAGTCTTAACTTAAACGAATTAATCCAAAAATGTTATCAGAACAATTTACTAAAGACGAGTTTTATTAACGGAAATGGGTTACAACGATGAAACAAACTTCGTGTTGTCACCCCCCCCCCCCCATAAAAGCATTTAAAAGCATTTAAAAGGTAGATTAAGGGGTATGAACTCACCTGTAGTGAGTGGTTTGGATGAACGGGTGGTATAGGATGCTAAGTGCCAAGTGAAGACTTGAGCACACACACGGATCCTATTTATCATATAATGATACATATAAGCATATGATTAGTGTATAAACAACTCGTTATAAGGGATAACACCCTAATAGACTAGGAACTCGTAGATTGAAGGGATGCAATCACATATGATTGCATAACTAGGGTGTATGGCCACCCTGTTTAGTTTACGGTTTAAATGGCATGACCTAGGGAGTGTACGGTCCAAGTGTTCACGGTCTAATGACCTTACGGTCATGGAATTCACAGTCTAATGACCTTACGGTCATAAAGTTCACGGTCTAATGACCTTACGGTCATGGAGTTCACGGTCTAAGTAGATCCAACCACAAACTCACCAAATCGTTCACAAATGAAGGTTTTCACGGGCTTCAATCAAAGGTATCAGATTTTAGGGACCATCCTTAGCCTTAGGAAGGGTAAAGACTATAAGAACACCCTTTATAAGGGTTTACAGTCTATGAAGATTCACTAGACCATAAACACCTTTTGTTCTTGAGTTTCTTGATGTTTTCTAAGTGTTTAACAAGTGATTCAAGTATATAACAAGCTAAGGGTAGTGTACTTACTTATTAGAAGCTTGTAAGGGAGGTTAGGATCCAATAACACTAGTGTGTGTTCTTGGTGTTCTTGGTGAAATGAAGAACACTTAAAGATCTATCAAAATGAAGCGATTCCATGGATGCAATCATGAGTGAATCAAGAAGAAGAGATGTATCAACTCAAAAAGGGAAGGAAACACTTACATTTTCGGGGATTTCCAAGAAGATCCTATGATACTTGAGAGAGTTTTCGAGATTCTAGGCTTGCAAAGGAAGAAATGATAATAAATGATCATAATATATATATATATATATATATATATATATATATATATATATATATATATATATATATATATATATATATATAAAGGGAGTTTACGGTCACCCTGACCGTAAACTCAAGGGTCCCGACCATAAACTCCTTTTGAGGAGGTTTACGGTTTGCTAGATGGTTTGGAACTTTAACTGACAAATCCAAACACTGAATCCTTTGATGAACTAAGCTCAGAATGCTCAAACAGACTCTAAACAGTGCTAAAAGATAGTAACACGAGTCTAAGTTTGATAGATTTGAATGTTTATACAAGCTAGAAATTTCAGATTGTCACATCATCCCCCGTTAGAGAGAATTTCATCCCGAAATTGGAGTTTAAGAAATTAAGTTACAATAACTAAGAGAAAAGATGAGGATATTTCAGTTTCATTTGATCCTCGCGCTCCCAAGTGAATTCAGGTCCTTGCTTGGCGTTCCAACGAACCTTCACTATTGGGATACGGGGTTGCTTCGTTTGCTTGACCTCTCGGTCCATGATATCTACAGGTTGAAGTTAAAGCTCTCGTCGAGTAGGATTACAAGAGTCTCGTTGGATAGGCACTTTTTATAGTTCGAGACGTGGAAAGTAGAATCTATGTTACTTAGTTCACGAGGTAGGTTGAGTTTGTAAGTTACAGGGCCGACTCTAGCGAGAATCTCGAAAGGCCCTAGCTATCTTTGATTGAGCTTCCCACACTTTTCGAAGCGTATCAAGTCCTTCCATGGTGAGACTTTCAAAAGGACGCGGTCTCCCACCTGGAATTCCAACGGTTTCCTTCTCTTGTTTCTCTTCCCAGCCTGAGGCCACTCATTTATGGGCCAGCGTAGTGAGCGGTTTTATGATGCTAGAGAGTTCTATATGAAACTACGATAGTAGTCAGTGAGGCCTAGAAATTGGTGAATTTATGTAGGAGTCTTCGGTGCTGATCAGTTCTTAATGGCTTTGATTTTGGAGGGGTCCACATGAATTCCCTCTTTACTAACAACGTGACCCAAAAATTTGACTCTTCGGATCCAAAACTCGCATTTAGAGAACTTAGCGTAGAGCTTATATAATCGTAATGTTTCCAAGATCTGTCGTAGATGCTTACTATGCTCTTCCTTGCTATGAGAGTAGATAAGTATGTCATCTATAAAGATGACGACGAACTGATCTAAGTAAGGACGACATACCCTATTCATTAAGTCCATGAATACTGCGAGCGCATTGGTGAATCCAAATGGCATCACTACTAACTCGTAGTGTCCATAACGAGTTCGGAAGGCTGTCTTCAGGACATCCTCCTCTAACACTCGTAACTTGTGATAATCAGATCTCAGATCTATCTTCGAAAAGTAATTCACCCATTGAAATTGGTCGAACAAATCATCTATGCTAGGCAGACGGTAACGATTCTTATCAAACAAGACCTGAGCAGCTCATTAAGTTGACCGTTCAGTTCTTGCATCTCTGCAGGTGCTAGAAGATAGGGAGATTTGGCTACGGGGGTATCCCCTGGAACTAAGTCGATTTTGAACTCGACTTGACGTTGCGGAGGTAATCCTGGTAGTCCTTCTGGAAAGATGTTGGGAAAATCGTGTACTACTGGAATGTCCCTTTTTTCCTTCATCTCTTGTCTCATATCGACAGCATTAACAAGGAATGTGTGTCATTCCTGTCGCAAGTATTTTTGGTCTTGAATAATCGAGATGATATGAAGGTCCGTTCTTGATTGTCGCCGTAGATAACTAGAGTTTCGTTGTTAGGGAGGTTAAGACGAATTTCTTTCCCAAAGTACATGATGTCAGCACGATGTAGACTCAACCAATTCATACCGATTATGACGTCACTACCTTGTGGTGGATTAGATGTTGTGAAAATCTAAAAGAAAGTATGATTACTCATGAATTAAGGAAAAAGGATAGGTACATCTGTTCCATCTGCATCTCTTGTCCCGATCGGCGGAAAGAGCATTTGTTTGGCTCCTAAGTTTATACGCATGACAACACGATCACTTGTAGTCTTGAGTAGTCTCTGTCCTAAAGTTCATATTAGAACTCACACTTGGTTCATCAATCACAGCCTCGCGTATACGAGTCGTATATAATTTAGATTGAAAATGCAGTCGAATAAATGATCTTCTCTAAGCTCACATCCAAACAAGGAAAAGAAGTTAAAGCGGAAACATCAATTCTAATCCTGTAGAACCTTGATTATGTACCACCCTTGCGTATACATTCCTCAACGATAGATTAACCGTATGGGTCTTCGGATTGAACTTGACGTACTGTACGAGTGGTATTCCGGGGAGGTTTGCTGAGGTTACTTTGGGAAGGATACGAAACCTAAGGCACTCTACGCAAGAGTACCTCAGGTTTCTGATACGATGGCCTTGTTAGAAAGTCGATTACGGGGAAAAGAATTTTCGCACGAAACTGGCACTGTGAGGATTGAATTGACTCAGGTCGAATGATAATGTCGGACTACTCAGATTAACTGGTGTTAGACTTAGTTCAGAAAGGTGTTACAAAATCACAATGGTGCAACTTTTGAAAGAGTTTCGGTACTTTAGTTTCAACTACGATAATTCTATTGCGAACAAGGTATACTGCCAAAAAAGAGCAAGTACAAGCAGCACGAGAGTCCCTAGAACCGACGGGATCTCGCAGAATGATATGATTCGAGTTGCACTTGTAGTTTAAAAGTTTTTATAAGTTTGACTTTATCGCTACGGAACGTACCAGTATTTCAACGTGGGTCCGGAGTAGTCTCACCTGCGGCGATGATCCTTAGTATCTTTCCGTCTGCGCCAGAGTTGTTTGTTATCGGACAATCCTCCTTGGGATGTCCTATCTCGCCACATATATGACATATCTGGATTGTACCAACGTTGGTGGTGGAAGTGATGTGTAGGGTCAGAGTTATTTGGGAGGTGGTTCGTGTCGGCGTTCTATAGACACTAGCAGTGTGCCCCATCCTGTTGCAATCGTTGCATTGCAATTCTCGGCAAACTCCGTTATGATGATATTTACACTTGTTACAGTTTGGGAGTGTTCCCTCATATCGTTTGATCGGTGCTGAAGGGGCAGGGGTCGCCAGTTGTTGCTACTTCATGACAAGTCTTTGAGATTGCTTGCGCTCCTTTTGGGCTTGACGCTTTCGTTTCCTATACTCAGATTTGTGGATTTGGGTGTTTGTAGTTGTTATCATTTGATGACTTTCCGGATTGTTACAACGAATCGACTTGTTAGCACCATTTCCACCTTTGTTTGCATTGCCAACGTTGAACTGTGCTAGGACAACTGTCACGGCAGCTATTACCGTCGCTTGGAAAGTAGTAGCGTCTATATTCAGGATTGGGGTTTCGTTGATTGGCTGGCTATTTCTTGATGACGACATGATTTTGTTATACGACAAGAAAATGGCTTCATGAGCGATTATGATCAGACCTTGATGTATTCTAATCATTCATGTAAATGTAAATTTGTCGTTTTGTTAAAATGTTCTCGATGGTTTGACCTACATCCCTATGATGTAGTACTGGTAAAGAATAGAAGTAAGTTCATAGAATGGTCACAAGATGTTTTTCATCCGAACTAGGCTATCATGGGTTGGTGGATAACATGGTCAAACTTCTGAAAAGAATTGGAAGTGATCCATGAGCTAAATTACCACAGTTCGATGAATTTGACGAGAGTGAGATTAAGATAGAATTCTAATGATAGTAGAATGAAAGTATTTGGACAAGGATTGCCACAGGGATTAGACGACTGTCAATATCAGTGATATTTAAGATGTATTAAGTTCGGGAAAATTGACCTTGGAGTTGGTCTTACATCATATCCTAAGTAGAAAAGTTTTGACAGAACAAAGGCCTACGAAAAGTTCTTACAATACAGGGGTAGTTACATAGGAAAGTGCTACTTATAGCATAGATAGGAAGACTATTCCTTAACCAAAAAGGAAGGAAGGTAGTGTTGGGTTTTGAACAATCTAACACTCCTAAGTGTACATGCAACCCTAAATACCTTGGATCTATGTTTTCTCTATTATACATGCAAATATCAACTTTCCAAGGTATTGTTCTATTCTAGCATACAACACTTTGAATAACACAAGTTAGAATAACATACCTTTTGTGGGTGCTTTTCTTCATGAAGCTTGAGTGCCTAGTGCCCCAAGTGTGACACCTCAAATGGTTCACACAACACCATAAGCACTTGTAATAACTTAGAGAGAAATTAGAACACTTCAAGAATCGGCTTGCCCTCCTTGCATATCATAGTCGCCAATTTTCCCAAGAAAGAGATCATTATATAGTGTGTTACAATTAGGGTAAACCTAATTGTCATGGCTATCCATTTACATGGATCCATGGGTTCAAATACACCATGGAGAATCCAATGGGTTTTAGCCCAACTTGATAATCCATGGAGCATTAGCCCACTATATAAGTATGGATGATTTACACAATCAACCCATATATTTAATTAGTCTTCTTTTGATCACATAATTAATTCTAAATTAATTATTGATCAATACTAATTAAATAATCTTATTAATATATTAGAACTTATAATATATTAATAAACCTTAAGTGTTATTTCGTTCATTTTAGTCTATCCAAGTCCATGATGCCATCCAACCCAAATGGACCATGTCGGGTCGGGTCAAGTCTTACCAATTATAGTTATGGACTTAGACATTAATCCAACAGTCTCCCACTTGGATAAGTCTAAAACTATTATTGCAAGTATGACTTCTGAACCCGACTAGCAATCGTAGCTCTCAAAAGCTTCTGTCGATCTCTGAACTTGTCGGTGAACTCTGACCTCTGTCAATGACTTGTCCATTAGATAAGTGATCATATATTCCTCCATTCTAGATATCATATGGACTGAGACATGGATTATAATCATTCTCTCTGTCCATTTGTTGTTTCCCGATTTCTGATTTATGACGACTGACTAATTGAACAAATCAAATCAGTCCAGGCCCGGCCGAGCACTTACTTTTGTCATCACTAAATCATCGAGGGGCCCACAAATATCTCTTTTATCCCTTTGAGGGTAAAAGGAATGGATAAACTTCGACTCATATGCTTGTACTGACTACTTGTTAAATCATACACAAAGTCACGTTTTATAGCATCGAGTTACCAATGCGTTTTCGTACAATCAATGTATAACCAACTCATAGGCAACAACTCATATCTCTAGGTTTGAAGAATATAACATATTATCGTCTCATGATTCACTCGTGATGAAATCCATGAAGTGAATCCAAATGAGCGTGGGTTGAATCCAATACTCAGCCCTTATGAGTACTCATACACGCCAAATTCACGACAGTCTTGATTCATATCTACTTCGAACATATGACCGACTGTGGATGGTTTGAATAACTTGGTCATTCACGAGAATGACCTAGTTATTCTAGAAATCAAAACATGCAAAGTGAAACAAAAAATAATACTAGTCCTATATGGCCTCAACACTTTGAGCGTAAATAAAACACCTTTTATCTAAGCACCATATTGATCACTCATTATTCATGTTTCAATTAATCAACTTAATACTTGAATTGAAACAGTAGTGATGCCATGCTCCAAGCATGCATACTGTGTTTCTCTAAACAATAGCTATGCCATACTCCAAGTATGCACACTATGTTTACATATGGTCATCTCTTTGTGAAATGTATATCAATTGAACATGACTTCAATGATTCTCATTTCACAATCCCAATCCTTATTGTAAATGTAAGAATACCAAGTTCTTGTCATTTACCATAATCTATGCAATGATCCTCTTGTAATGATATTTACACAAGTCATAAAGACTTTGCAACAAACATCACAAAGTATTCGAATGGAAAGCAATTCCATGGAGATGAAGTCTCAAATTCAAAGTACATTCCTTTGAACATCCTTCTTTGCATTATGTTCTTTAATCTTACACAGATTCAAAGAATAACTTCCACCTATGGAAACAATTCCATATTCTCATATTGACCATCACTTTTGAACAAGAGTTGCCTCTTTCCAAAATATGTCAATACGATCCTTACTCTATACTTCCAATTGTCCATGAGTAACCAAACTTTGGAAAACCCCAAATTGTTCTCGACAATTGCTTAATCATCTTAGTCATATCCAGTTCTAATCCCTTTTCCCTTCTTAACGCCCTAAGCATTAGGAAAACTTAGAATGGATGAATATTATAACACATGCAATCGATCCTATATCCGAAGCATATGGGATACAATTCATGCTATAAAATTTTTATTTGCCGTGTTCTCATAATTCGAACTATGAAGAGGGATACCGTAATCATAATCAAATTTTGAGAAAGCAACATACATAGAAATTCCTTATTTTGAACCATTCCAACATAACATTCATATATATTCTTGACTAAAGTTGATTAAAATCTCAATCTAAGCTTGTAGAATTAGAATGAAGTATAAATTTCTCTCCCTTAATTATAGTAAAACAGCTTTTTCAAAGCGACTTGAAACTTTTGTTTTCTATAATTAACATTGCTAACTTGCAACATAATCATCATACTCCCACTAGCATAATGATTATTATCTAACTAGCATAACACTTTATGCTCCCACTAGCTTTGACATGTACCTAGAAATCAGTCAGATTTCTGATACTAGATTGCCTTGATAAGACTATATCAAATCATACACCTGGAGTCTAAACCTTTCCTTAGATAGCTCACATGTGAGTCTAAACCTTTGCCATTCTCATTAGTTAGTGTGCCAGTTAACCACGCACGCTCCACTAACGACATGAGAATGCAAACTTCACATTTGCTATCCACTTAAATCTACTTAGTGAAAGAGTTTCCTCACTATCATTTTCATGAATCGGAGAGAAACCTTATGACACTTAGATTTTGATGGTTTATGTGTTCCTATCCATGTGAATTTTACATAACCATAATCACACGACAAGGTTAATGACAAATCCAAATTCATATGGACTGAACTTGTGTAGTCTTAATTTCTTGTCACCTGGTAGCACAAGGGCCTACCATTGCTTCCAAAACCAACTTTAACTGGAATGGGCACAAAATATGTCAACACGATAGGTTACAAACCTCAAGTCATGGTCTAATGATTAACAAAACTCTTGATTAGTTCTTGAATCTATCTTAAGATCCCTTTAAGACTCTCACTGACCTCTTGACATATAAGATTCTCTTTGTCAAGAACCATTCCTTGACAAAACGAATATTCAAGAGTTAGTGCAGATTCTTATCAAGTTAAACACTTCTCACAATTGGTCTTAGTTGGTCTTTGTTTTATCCAAAACATCATAACTTACCAATTTCAAATGTACAAGAGTAAGAACACATTTTACTCTACATTTAACAAGTCTTTTAAACCTTTCTTAAGATTATGTCACTCAAGGCTTAATCTTGGAGTATGACTCTAAGATTTAATTTTGGAACGAAGTATAATTTATCTTTTGATCTAACCATTTCAACAATTCACGATTCCTCTCCTTAGCCAAACAAAATGAACTAAAGTGTCCTTAGAGGATCAATTGTGACATGGTTTCATAATCACTAAGATAATCATAAAACAAGATACTCAAGTACTCTCCCATCTCTTCAGATTAGAGAAACTTTTATCTTTCTGCCTTATTTGATTCTTCTTACTCATTATGTCTATCATTGAAACTTCTCCAATGATCCAGAACTATACTTAAACTTGTAAGTATAACCATATTTACTTAACTTTAGTAAATCATAATGAATAATCTTATCAACTTTGTGGTGGACCTGATCATCGCACACCCAAGTGTATCTGATCCCTTTGTCCTTCACTTGATTCACATGTACATGGGAACAAGGAATTACACTTAATTTCCCAAATATATAAACAAATTCTCATGATCATACAATACAAGTTGCATGATTCCAAGTTTCTATCCAACTGAAACTTGGGTGATGAGAATCTTTCCTTATTTGGTAAATTATGACACTTCCACTAATGAAAGAATCAAATCCATTTACCCATATTGCTTATCAATGGAAAGATATAATCAACAATTTTTCACAAATGCCATTGTAAGGATACTTAAAATAAATAAAATCAAAATCATTTTTCTATTTATTTTAAAACTTTGCGGAAAAATTTATCCTTACAATCCATATGGAAAACTTGTCGTTATCTATTCCTAAGCAATATATCATAACTCTTAAGTAACAACTCAAAATTCTGATCATCGAACCATGCGATCGAAATCCATCTTCGCGATCAGAATCAGCATATACTTCCTTTAAGTTTCTTCACTTTTTCTTTGATTCTTAAAACATCAACATGTGACCTCGTCACATTATGCAATAAGAATCTCAAAATAGAAACTTAATAGAGTTAGACAATGGACTTTACCTGAAGTAGAGTCAAACCTATTGATTTTACCATCCTTAAGATGTTTCAGGTAACTTTAGCAGCTTCGCAACCAATGTCTTTCCTTTGGCAACAGAATCTAATGGACTCTTTGGAAACGGTACATGGGACTATCACAGACTTAACCTTTCTGTTTACCATTTGGTCAACCGAGTTGACTATGGCCGATCCCTTTCCATTGGGAAGAGAAAGTTTTTCCTGGACCTCCAATGTCACCATTTTCAATGTCCAAATAGGTTTGGAAAGTGGATCTTCCAATCCAATTTGCTTTACTAATGCTCCAAATCACTGCTGATTTAGCATCATCAAGAAAATAGGTAAGATCATTAAGGGTCTTGTCGCGACCTGTCATCAGGGAGTGACTGAAGAACCAAGTCAGCAGCCAGCTACCTCGAGACTTCGACACCCGACTCTCCCGACTTGTCAATATGTGGCTTAATCCCCAAGATCTAAGCACATATAGACTCTGCTTGCCAATAAGGATTGAGTGACTTAGAACTTATCAAGTCTTAAAACTTGTGGGATAGGGAGATTTATTGGAGGAGGTGGATGAAGTGAAGTATGATTTCTAGTCCCACAAATGCCCAACAAAGGGATTGATCTTTCACCTTGATTTCCATTTGGGATATCATCTTCAATAGGAAGCTTAATATAACACCCAATGTGAAATATTAAGGCTAGGACCCAACAACCTATTTATAACTGGAAGAGGGATGCCATAATCCAAATTATAAAATATTTGAAGGTAGGTAAATGACGATTTACCAATTTCCACCATGAAAACGAAATATTTTATTATTAGGTTTTATTGGTTTTGAAACTCCTAGATCTTTTGAGATACATTGAACTTTTCAATGGCATGTTTGAATCTCGATTGTGCCCTCTCAAATTTGTGACTGGGATGTCGAGGATCACAAACAAGGTGTAAATAACCATACAAATTGACTTGGTACCCTTGACAATATTACCTAATCGATGTTCCGGTTAACCACACACGCTCCACCGATCTATAATAAAGTCAAGGAAGCGGTGGGTGAGAGTGGACACCCATTAAATTGTCATTTTATAGGCAGTAACCTTATACCCCCCTTATAGACCGACTTCGTGAATGAGGTCTACTAACGGTAAGATTGACTTCCTCTTATACATATCTATATAATTAAAATTATAATAATAGTATAAGGGTTGAATTTTAAACTTTTTAAATTTTCAATGTTCAATTTGGAATTAAAGTATACGTGAGGAGTAACTTTTCAAATTCCAAAACTTGAGGGCATGTTTTGAAACTATTTCAAGACTCTTTAAATCATAACTTATGAGTTTAATGGTTCATTAAAATGAAGACTCTTCATTTTAATGTAACCCCTTATTCTTTAAAAACACCTTAAAGAAGTGTCTCTTCAACATCCATAACTTGAGGACAAGCTATGGAGTCATTAAACTATTTAATGGAAAAAACTCTTACATTTTATGTAACCTACAAAACTTTTATGAGTTTTTAAGATTCATCAATATGACTTTTCACATAAATTGAAGACAAGTTACAAAAACATATTTTATGAACTTCTTTTAGACTAATATGGATTGAAAACAACTAAAACATAATTTTTTTCATTATCAATCTAAACTAACTCATAAATCAAGGAAACATAAAATTCTTGAAAATTCATAACTTGAGGACAAGTTATGAACTCCATACAATTTTCAACAAGATCATGAATTATATCAACAAACAATTTGCACGCAATTCCTATGATCTAGCAAAACTCATAAGCATGATCATTCATAATCAACAATTTGCAAGAATAACATGAACACATATAAACTTGAAACTTTTATTATAGCATTGAAATTGGTTTAACATAATCATTACCACATTCAAAACAAGTTTTATAAGCCCAAAATAGTCAAAGGTAATGATTCTAGACCAATTCCTGCACCAAAACTCGAAAATATGATGTAAGGGGGTCCAACTCGTTGAGTGCATGAACAAAATCGGCGAGTTGGATGCATTTTCCCTTGGACTCGTCGAGTCCTTTCATGGACTCGGCGAGTCTGCTAGGCAGACAACACCAAAAGTCGATTTTTAAGCAGTTTAAGCAAGTACAACAAGAAAACAAGCCTAGTCTCTGATACCACTGTTGGGTTTTGAGCAATCTAACACTCCTAAGTGTACATGCAACCCTAAATACCTTGGATCTATGTTTTCTCTATTATACATGCAAATATCAACTTTCCAAGGTATTGTTCTATTCTAGCATACAAAACTTTGAATAACACAAGTTAGAATAACATACCTTTTGTTGGTGCTTGTCTTCATGAAGCTTGAGTGCCTAGTGCCCCAAGTGTGCACCTCAAATGGTTCACACAACACCATAAGCACTTAGAATAACTTAGAGAGAAATTAGAACACTTCAAGAATCGGCTTTCCCTCCTTGCATATCATAGTCGCTAATTTTCCCAAGAAAGAGATCGTTATATAGTGTGTTACAATTAGGGTAAACCCTAATTGTCATGGCTATCCATTTCCATGGATCCATGGGTTCAAATACACCATGGAGCATCCATGGAGCATCCAATGGGTTTTTGCCCAACTTGATAATCCATGGAGCATTAGCCCACTATATAAGTATGGATGATTTACACAATCAACCCATAAATTTAATTAGTCTTCTTTTGATCACATAATTAATTCTAAATTAATTATTGATCAATACTAATTAAATAATCTTATTAATATATTAGAACTTATAATATATTAATAAACCTTAAGTGTTATTTCTCTCATTTTAGTCTATCCAAGTGCATAATGCCATGCAACCCAAATGGACCATGCTGGGTCGGGTCAAGTCTTACCAATTATAGTTATGGACTTAGACATTAATCCAACAAGTACAACATCTCCTACTGATGGTGAGTATCCCTCGGATGAACCCTTAGTTCAGCCAGCTGACGCTCCACATCAAGTAGGTGTCTTTCGTATACCCTCTGGCGTACTCGGAGCTCTATGACTTCGGCTCGAGTCGCAACAAGCTCTTGCTGCAGGGCATCGTGGTCTCTCCTTGACCTCTCACGAGCATCTTCAAGACGAATGGTTCGGATGGTATGCATTCTCGCATTGGAGTTAGCTTCCGTGATTCAATGGAGAGCTGCCCTGCCCTGTATTTCGTTTCGGGCAACTCTGCGGACTAGGATTTGCAAGACCCTGTCTGCTAAGCCTCCTTCGCTCAGCTCATAAAAGCTTTGGTCACCACTGAATGGCATGGGTTGATTTTGCTCTTGGCTCCATGTTTCAAAGCTTTCCACCCACGGAGGCGTCGGGCCTTGAAAAGTCGAACGAGGGTCAGGATTTGGTAGTGGAACCACTGGGGGTAAATTCTTAACTTGTGGCTCGGGATCAAGATCCTCTAGAAAATCTTCTACCAGATCATCATATAAGGGAAGTTCAGGTTCTGCTTTCAGCCCTCCTCCATTCCCTTGGCCGGGAAAGTAAGGGTCACCGGGGAGGTGGAATTCAACAATTTATCTCAATGAGAATTGAGGGTAAGGAATTTATTTAACGATTCTAAAATAAAGCGATAAACAAATACAAGTTTCTATAAGAGGAACTTACTGCTAATCCTAATAAGTTTGTTCTTTGAATGAATAGTGCCTAAAACACTCCTATAGTATTTTACTTTATGTTTTGTTCTCATGTTCTGTTGTATATGAAGATGTTTATGTATAACTTGTTAAGTTTTAGGTTTCCTGCAACACCCCAATCGCTCCTGAACACACGTTCATCGTATCTTAAATAAATATAGTTGATCAGGTTATATTCATCCCAGATATGATTACATAACTGCCCAGGTTTAACTGTTGTGTCCAACAATTCAATACTTTTGTTATGTTCTGGTATGACACTATTCTGTAGTAAGTATGTAGGTATGTAATTATGTATACTTTTAGTTAAGTACCTTAATAGTTAAAAGTATAAACTCTTGGTTAGAGTATTTTAATCCTTATGTGTTTATAGTTTGTATATCTTTTATGGGTTGATACACTCGATTCACTGTAAACAATTCTTTGATACCAATCTGTCGCACCCCAAAACCGGAACGGCGGAAACGTTCTGGGGTGGAGGACATCATGGACAGTATCATAACAATGCAAAGTAGAAAACAAGCAACAACATCATCCATTGAATTAATAGTATAATTTAATACAAGTGTGTTCTTTCATAGTAATAAGATACCAAAAACAAGTAATCAAAATAAAAGACGAGTCTGGAATACGCTCCGTCTTCTCAAAACCTGGTCGACGGTATTAAAGTATTTAGTCTCATTGTTTGTATGAAAATGTTTGTAAGTTTGAAGAAAATGTTTGTAAGTTTTGAATGTAAATGTTTTCGGTAAATAATTGTATCTCCTAGAAAATCCTATATTTTCTACTAAAATTAGCCTTTTACCAAGGCATCAAATGTTCTGTATGTTTGTTTCTTGTAAATGTGTGTATTTTCCCAAGTATGACTATCATTAACTAAATATAGTTTATACATTAATGAATATGTGAGAAGATCACAAGGTAAATGTAATACGGAAAATATTGTTTTACCTCAGTAGTGACACTACTGGCTATAATGTAATAAAAAACAGACTCCAAGTAGTATTAAATGTACAATACCCCTCGTGGAGTCTTTTTGCCTTTAATCCTTAGTCGGTTAATTAATGGTTTAAATGTGAACTCGTTTGTAACCATGCTGATCGACGACTGAATAACTAATGACCTTCCGGTGTCATAATATAGTAAGGTGACATTTTGTCACCCCTTGGCCTTATCGGTTGGGATTGTAGCTAGCAGTCGGGGTGTAGGAGTGTCTGTCCCGTATAGATCTATATACACTATGCCCGCTCTCCCTCCAGGAGACTCTGGTTACAATATGATACAACACTGTCTTGTTGTATCCTTAAATAGTATGTCACATTCTAGTTATCGTATTATAATGTTTGTATAGTATATTTTTATGTATAGTATGGTGTAAGTTTCCTTAGTTTCTCTTCATAGTATGTTCTATTGTATAGTGTATAGTATGTGTTGTTTCTCGTTATAGTATTTGTATATTATAGTATTCTCCTAAACTATACCTATTATAGTTTACTGGTAATTTCTGTAGTTTGAATGAATGAAGGTATGCCTTTACTACTCAAAGGTACTGAACTGATTGATAGTACTTTTATATCTACATATGTATACTTAATATATAACTAATATTTAGACGACATTCGGAAAAATAACCAATACCCTAAGGCCACATCCAAACAAGGAAAAGGAAATAAAGCGAGTTATCAGTCCTACGTCCTTTAAACATTACTTATATAACTATACATATATAGACATGCTTTTGACAATATATAAGTTTAAAAAGAAGTTTTTCAAAACATTTGAGGAGTTTAATTAATAAATATTGATGACTTGATTTCAGTTTATAAAACGATTTAAAAGCAATTTGATTGAAAAGACGATTTTAAGTATAAGAAGTCCTTCTTTGAAAAACAGTTAAAGTATAAGTAATCCCTTGTTTGAAACCCAGTTAATGTATAAGAAATCCTTTGTTTGAAACACAGTTAAAGTATAAGTAATCCTTTGTTTGAAACACAATTAAAGTAAAAGTAATCCTTTGTTTGAAACACAGTTAAAGTATAAGAAATCCTTTGTTTGAAACACAGTTAAAGTATAAGTAATCGTTTGTTTGAAACACAGTTAAAGTATATGAAATCCTTTATTTGAAACACAGTTAATCACATGTGATTTATTATATAACTATATGGTTTCTACTTGTATTCTCCCCCCCCCCCCCATAAAAGCATTTAAAATATAATGATACATATAAGCATATAATTAGTGTATAAACAACTAATTATAAGGGATAACACCCTAATAGACCAGGAACTCTTAGATTGAAGGGATACAATCACATATGATTGCATAACTAGGGTGTATGCCCACCCCATTTAGTTTACGGTCCAAATGGCATGACCTAGGGAGTTCACGATCCAAGTGTTCACGGTCTAATGACCTTAAGGTCATGGAGTTCACGGTCTAATGACCTTACGGTCATGGAGTTCACGGTCTAAGGAGATCCAACCGCAAACTTGCCAAATCTTTCACAAATGAAGGTTTTCAAGGGATTCATTCAAAGGTATCGGATTCTAGGGACCATGCTTAGCCTTAGTAAGGGTAAAGGCTATAAGAACACCCATTATAAGGGTTTACGGTATATGAAGATTGAGTAGACCGTAAACACCTTTTGTTCTTGAGTTTCTTGATGTTTTCTAAGTGTTTAACAAGTGATTCAAGTATATAACAAGCTAAGGGTAGTGTACTTACTTATTAGAAGCTTGTAAGGGAGGTTAGGATCCAAGAACACTAGTGTGTGTTCTTGGTGAAATGAAGAACACTTGAAGATCTATCAAAATGAAGAGATTTCATGGATGAAATCATGAGTGAATCAAGAAGAAGAGAAGTATTAACTCACAAAGGGAAGGAAACACTTACATTTTCGAGGATTTGCAAGAAGAACCTATGATACTTGAGAGAATTTTTGAGATTCTAGGCTTGCTAAGGAAGAAATGATCAAAAATGATCATAATATATATATATATATATATATATATATATATATATATATATATATATATATATATATATAGGAGGGAGTTTACGGTCACCCTGACCGTAAACTCAAGGGTCCTGACCGTAAACTCCTTTTGAGGAGGTTTACGGTTTGCTAGATGGTTTGGAACTTTAACTGACAAATCCAAACATTGAATCCTTTGATGAACTAAGCTCAGAATGCTCAAACAGACTCTAAACAGGGCTAAAAGATAATAACATGAGTCTAACTTTAATAGATTTGAACGTTTATACAAGCTAGAAATTTCGGGTTGTCACAAGGACTATCCTTACGAGCCAACCACCTCGAATTTACCATTACATCCTCGAAGAATTCATATCCACCACAAGGTCACTAACCAATGGCCACCTATCGTGGGGACACTCATCCCTTCCTGAACACGTACAACATGCACTATCTCGCTCTGCACCTCGCCTCGACCACCAAAAATCCTGGTCTCATGATTCTCGTACCACAGATCTCCATAATCAGTTCTCTAATCGCACCTGAACAAATCTCTGATCCTCTTAATAAATATTCAGTTCTCCCCCACTCAGGGTTCGAACCATCACCAATAGGCATACCAACAGTCCACTCCACATATTGTTTCACCAGGTACGTCACACTTGACTCTTGGATTTGTACAACACAACACTCGATGATCTTCCGATGAAAACCAAACAACTTCAAATATCCCATAACTCAGACAAAAATCTCAGAATCCCCTCGATGTGACTGCCTCTAGTCATCTCGAAGCCTTAGACCGACACACCACCGGATACCCCTTACCGTTCCGAAACAGTCGTGACTCTCAATCTAGAATTAATTCACTAACACGCACCTCGTCTCTGATTCCCATGACCAACCTCCCATCGCAGAAACCATCATAAAAGCAAGAGACCTCACTCTCACAGTCGTTACAGACCGTAGACAACGGGGGCCACCGCCCGAGTATACTTCTCTTGATCACTTGAAACCGCTGCTAAAAGTATGTCTGACTCGGATAAGGCATCTCCTTGTCCTCATCTCCGTCTCAACTAATAGTTCTCTCGTGGTATATGGGACCCTTGCAACAAAAAATACTACCCAAATACTCTGGTGAAAAGGTTGCAACCCGATGCTACCCCACGGGCTTTACCTCCAACACTGAAACCGGAAGCTCAATATCTCGTTTTGCTTCTCCCAGGAAACGGGAACAGCGCAACTATTGTCATAGAAAGTGATATTTCAACTATCGGATGAATTCTCAACTTAGGCCACAATTCCCCATAAAGTCTCATCTCTACTCATCCATGTGTCTTGCGACTCCAACAGGCATCTCACCAAAGAAAATCTCTCAGAACTAACTCAATTTTCCTCTCCTGGTATGTCCCATTGAAACTCATTCAACATGGCCCTCTGGCCCCACACTCTATCACATATGATCTCAATCTAATCAATCACAATGGAATAACTGGTAAAACCAGAAGCACTAACCGTTACGAGTCATGGTACTCGAACCATGTGACCACCTCTCGATCTGATATGAATCATGGTACCCGAACAATGTTATCTCCTCTCACTCTGCTAAAAATCATGGTACTCAAACCCTGTTATCACCTCTCACTCTGCTACGAATCATGATACTCGAACCGTCTTATCACCTCTCACTCTACTACTTAGAACCTATGGAATTCTCCCTGCTTCGAGTATGAGTCCTCTGTTTTTAGTAGTACGGGACCATACTACCTGCCACATCTACCCATACTTTCCACACGGATCATCCAAGTTTTCCTAAGTAGCTACTCAACCTTCTCGATCCTCAATCCCATAAAACCTGGTCACTCCCCAACTAGTGTACTCATCTGACTAAGTTCACTCCGTAGGCTCTTCCTAGGTTCTCACACTTCTCTACCATCAGCTGCTAAAGAACTCCTCATGATGCCTGCCATCTACCACCTGAATATATCGTCATATTCACTTAGTAGTTGTCTCCCATCATCAAGGGTTCCACAAAGCACGAAGCAAGCAACATTCGGACATCAAATAACCTTCACTAACACATAAAGCCACTATGGCGTAAAATTCCTCTTGCTCTATTCACAACTCAAAAGACATCGCTGACTCAGGCAACCCTACCTCTCGAGGTATCTAACTACTATACTCAGTAGACTCCTCAAATGCACATCTAGGTATCTCTGCTAGATTATCTCTCGACTCAAAACTCTCTCTCTATAGGTGATTCCTGCTAGATACTATTACTCAGCACAGACTCAAAAGCACATCACAGATAGCAACAACTCCTAGGCTAAGGCATAACAAATCAGGCAACTCTAGTCCTAAATTATGAAATACCTGGCCTATCTCTATCATGCATAATATCTCATAAAATATCTCATAACACAAAAGTAAGGGTATTTTGGGAAATCACCGTTCGGGCTCTGGCTGATTGTACACACTGCTCCAACTCGTTTTCTCTTAAACTCTTTCTCATTTTATAAAAATTATCACTTTTGAAATTTCTTCTCAAATCCTCAGTTTGAGTCCGAACATACCTGAAGGTGCACCCGAATCCCTCAAACCAAGGCTCTGATACAAACTTGTAACGACGTAAAATTTCAACCCAAATTTTTCATTTTAAAACACAGTAAATCACATGTCACATTTTCTCAAAAATCACAAGTATCAATCTATCAACACATTTCAGAATTGTTTGTCACAACTCCAGGATCCTCCAAAGACATATCTCTAACTTAGATTTGTGTATAATCAAGCCAGTGCCTTCCCGCGATTCCTGATAAGAACCTGAAACACATAACACATAACACGGTAAACACAAAGCTTAGTGAGTTCCCCAAAACACCACACACAACTCGTTATCCACTCGAGGCTATAACTCAATAAGACCCTCCGATCAATGTGTCACAGTGGGTCCCTCCGGTCCCACAACTCGGTTGGACCCTCCGGTCCCTCAACTCAGTAATCTCAATATAATTCACAACATATATCACAAAGACATAAAGTAGGATATCACAGTACTCAAATAAACACATAAGACCCTCTGGTCACACACAACTCATATTACCACTCTAGGTACATATAGTGAGAAGACTCACCTAACAAGCAGCAAGTAAATAACCTCGCATCCGAATCTTGAACTAGCCTTCGCCTAACACAAGGGATGAATATCACTAATTAATACTCTTTTCACAATTCAAACAACCGAAGACTACTCTTTATCTTTCTAACTCTTTGAAGTGGATAAAAGACCATTTTACCCCTCCATGGTCCTTATTACTCATGTTGACCAAAACCCCAGAGTCAACATAAGTCAACACTCGAGTCAACAGTCCAAGTTTCACCCGAATCGTCAAGTGCACTCTTGTGACTCGTCGAGTCCCCTCGTATCCTCATAAGTCTCAAAAGGTCTAGCTCAACTCGTCGAGTTGACCCCCAACTCGTCGAGTTGTCACTCAATCAGCCCATCGGGACAAACCGTCACCGACTCGTCGAGTCAGGTCATGGACTCGGTGAGTCCCTTCGATCAGATTCCTCATTCAAACGATTTAAGGCAGATCCATCACCCCAAATACTATATCTACCATCCTAAGGGTCGATTGTCATGTAAATCTGCAAGCTTTATGTTTAAACATGGCATATAAGGCTCATAATGCCAATATAACTCTAACAAGGATGATTAACCACAATAACTCTTCTATGGTTAAAGAAAGCTATAATCTTTGGACTCTCTGGACCTCACAAGGTCCAGATCTGAAGTCTAGGGCTCAAGAGAGACCTTACGCATACAAAGTCATAACAATGGTGGAAGAAACCCTAATCTTTCATATTTACAAGATCTAAGCAAAATAACAAGAAAGGTGCAAGCTTTTACCTCTTACTCAATCCCTTGCACGAAGTTACACCAGATCCACTGATTCTCTAACGCCCTTGATGGGTGATATCTTATTCTCCTCAAGAGATGCACTAGTCTACTTCAAGTTTTAGCTACTAAGACTCTCATGGCTCTCTATGCACGTTTAGGGTTTTCTCTCAAGGAAGGGTAGCCACAAATGAGGCTATAAGTTCCTTTAAATAGGTGCCAAACCTGGGAAATTAGGGTTTCTCTGCCCAACACCTACTCGGCGAGTCAGCTCTATGACTCGTCGAGTCCAATCATTAATCCCACGTGGATACTCGACTCTACTCGACGAGTTGGACTCACAACTCGTCGAGTCACTCCATAAATCTCAAAATTAATCATACAATAATATACCTGAACGTCCAGATGTTACATAAGCCAGGTAGATTGTCAGTTGGTCAGGTGTAATAAGGGAAGCACGGGTTGAAGATACAGGGTTATCTGGTTTGAAGACACGAAGTAACGACAGTGGTGCATGGCAGATTGAGGACTAGGTTCAAGTTGATAGTTGTGTTAGAATCTATCTGCGTGTTCTTGTCTAATGAAGGACTTGGATTTCGAAGCATGACTCGAACACCTGATTAAGTTCTAGCAGGTTAAGGGATTCGGCTCATATTGACCTCTGGTTCGGTATTCTTGTGGGTAGTTGGCCAGACCATGGGTTGGACCCATGGCAGTTTTGGAAGTGTTGTAAGAATACGGGGTAGTCGTAGCATTCACAAGGTTGATAGGATGTTATAGAAGTGTTGTAAGAATGGAAGAAATCTGTAGCATTCACTAGGTCGATATGTAGTAATGGAAGTGTTATAAGACTGTGGGGTAGCCGTAGCATTTACTAGACTGACACGCGATTGTGTCAATGTGGTAAGACCACGATATGGATAGTAGCCTTTACTAGGATGAGATAGACTATTGGATGCAGGATTCAAATACTATGGAAAGGCCACAACATTAATGGGGTTGAGAAAGGTTATAGGACGATTTGGGGTCGGGTACGATGTAAGGCTACGACCGGGTCGGTATCATTCACCTAGAATGCAGTGGGGTAACTTATGTTCGTATGTAGGTCGGTTACGTCGCCCCTTCAGGACTATTGGAACCATGTTGGTGAACAGGATAAGCTAACTTTTGTTAGTTAGACTCTTAGGTGGAGTCTTGATGCGCGACCATGCATGAGGTTATCAGTCTTTGCGGGCGGTTGGGGATTTCGCATCCCAGTTTAGTAGAAGGTCATCATGGAATCAAGAGATCTCGGGTAAATAAAATATGCCAATACTTGGTTATCAGAACATGTGTTATGTATTGTTCTAACACCTAGGGGTGAAACCTGCATTAGCAGTCACCTTGTTTCCAAATGAAATGTTTCAGCCGCGATGAAAAGATAGGGATTCTGCCTTTCCAGTGGTCAACAAAATAATTTAGGGTCAGAAGAATTTCGTTTGATTCGGATTTTGAGTTGGGTTTTTATGGAGGTAGGATGTGATAATTTTGTCTGTTGAGAAGACATACATGTTAGGGTTCCCTATTTCCAGGGAAAGCAGTTGGGTTTTCTTTCGAATTTTGAAGACAAAGTGATTAGGTTCATTTTTCACCAAGAGGTATTTGAAAATGATTGAGTATTAGGAGAGTGGAAGTAGTAAGGAATGATTTCGAGGACGAAATCAAGTGTAAGTGAAGGAGAGTTGTAACATCCTGTTTCGAGAAGTTATTATTTTAGGATTTTTGAAAATAAATGGATAAAATGGAGACCTTAGGCTTCAATGGAATGAAGTTTAGACTCTATTGGAAGTGTACAATGTTGGACAAGATATTTAAACCTTGTATCGTGCGATGGAAGCTGAAGGGTAAAATGGTAAAGGTTTTGTTTCAGGCTTTTTGCTTAAATAATGGGTTTTAGTTTGAGATGTTTATACTCTTAAGTATCCAGATATAATTGTAGAACCCGTCGATACTTTTCTCTGGATATAAATATCATAGAAAATGGATTTGAAACGAAGAAGTTATGGCTATTTGAAGTTGAGCTGGAAAAATGGAGTCTAGCAGTACATTGGGCGTACACCAGTTAGTCTGTTGGGCGTACTGTGCTGAAGGGACGTGTTTTTATGGCATTATGCTTGGAGTAACTTTAGGTATGGTGGGCATACCGCTGAAGAGTAAAAACCCTATTTCCATGGTTTTGAGCCCTATATAAGGTCTCTAACCCCTTAGTGTCCTTCCTAACATCAGCCTCCACCCACTTGAGCCTCCAACTGGAAACCTTGGTCCCCTATATCAAATCGTGAGCCTTTTTTATGTGTTTTGAGTGCATTTTGGATGAAAGTGAAGTTTACGCTTGTTGATTGTTGAAGCTCAAGCTTGTGGATCCAGAGCCTACATTGCTTTTCTCAACTCTAGCTAGTTTTGGGTTTTATGAGCTATTTGGTCACTTTAGTGCGTAATTTTCGATCTTGAAAGTTTGTGACCTTATTATGGATAAAGTTGGAAACTTTATCCATCTAAACATCATATTGATTTAGATATGAACGTTGGAGACTTGCACTTAATGGATTAAGTTGAAAAAGATGCATTTTGGTCCCTTTGAGACTTAATGACTAGATCTTGATTGTTTGGACCATCCTAATGGATAAATTTGGAAACTTTATACATTATGGAGGTGTTCGAAATCATTAAAATGTGATATTTGTCCCTTTCTTTCCTCCATGCAAGATCCATGGTGCTCTGGTTTGCGTATTAAGTTAGAATTTTGGTGTATGGACTCCTTTTATCCATGGGAAGTCATAAAGTTGGAAACATTATGACTTAGAATGTTTTTCCAGACTAGATTTGAGATTTGGACGTGTGGTCTTAACGAAATAAGCACTTAATGAAGGAAAATGGAATTGGTTGAGTACATTGGGCGTACTTGGTAGTACGCTAAGCATACCATGTTGGAGCCTTGTAATCAGGATGGGATCTACTACGCTGAGCGTAGTGATTGAGTACATTGGGCATACACAGTTTTTGTTGACCTCCTTTAACTTTTTGAGTTTTTTACTTTGACCAGGAATTTGACCAAGTTTGACCTAAGGACTTTTTGGGTAATTTGAATAGTAGTTTGAGATTTGGGTCCCAGTTAATTGTATTGGTGACTGGTAGAGATAACGTTTGGAGCAGTGATTGGTGCAAATATTCTTTCAGATTGTGAGCTAAGGCCACTTCTACAAAAATACCCTTTAATGACAGGCATTGTGTGTCGTAAAAGCCACATATGACATGCAAATGCATGTCATGGAAGGCCATGTCATAAAGGAAGACGACACGCTTTTGTGTGTCGTAAACTTACGATGCACATTTACGACACGCATTTACGGCACACATTGCATGTCAAAAAAGGCCCTGTCATAAAGGAAGATGAGGAGCATTTGTGTGTCGTAACCTTACGACGTGCAGTTACGACACATGTTGTGATCATTATATCCCCGCAATAAATAAATATGACACACATTTGCGTGTCATAAACTTTAGCATCCAGTTACGTTATGCGTTTACGACGTTCCTTTACGATACTCATTTACGCATAATACAAAAATATAGAAACAAACATATAACAAAACAATCAATTTCATTCAATATCAAGTCAAACAAGTTATCAAAAAGTTGTAATACATGGATATTAAGGGGATCGGATAGGACATTGTTATTAAGGGATTTTCCCTTACTATATAACCTGGTACTACATTACTATTAAGGGACACCTCCTTGTTTCACATATCATGTCAACAAAAAATCCTTCATGTCATTGGTTTGTCACCTAGTGTGCCAAGGTAAAAATGTTGAACTTGGTGTCATGGGCGGCTGTCCACCAAGCATGGATCACAAGTAAGGGCTTGAAGGATGTTTTGGCTGGCTTTAAAGTACCGATTTGGATGATTCATTCCAGAATCAGAAGAAGCTCCATGAATAGCTTCAAAGGTTAAAGTGCATGCTAACTGCAATCCAAAACATATTATAAATAAGAATTTACAAAAAAACACCTCACTCAAAATTTGATAATTACATAACTTTGAAACAGTTTTTATATACAAACCTGATAATGTCTCCCTTTTGCTATACCCACCACTTGCTCCAATTCTCTTCTGCTTAGTCCGATTTTACCAAGAGCAACCCTTAGATTTTCTTCACTCTAAACAGAATTGATAAGTTTTCTTGAATATTATTAAATTTGGGAAATGAGAAAATAGTAATTAATTTCAAGTTACCTAAAATGACGATAAGGGCAACCATGATGATCTCCGACACATGGAGTTGATAGGATGATTTTCTAAAAAGGTGTATAATCATAAAATTTTAAAAATATTAATTTATATATGTCAAAACCCATAAAAGATTTAAAAAAAATAATAATAAGAAAGTTAAATGGTTTCAAAAAAATTGAAGCTTTATTTATATACCGTTCTCTTTCCTTCTTTACCAAAATTGTGACGTATGCCATATGCATATTCCTTGTCAAATCTCTCAGCTCCAACCTACATTTATAAACCCTAATTACAATTCACACACAGTAGATACATAAACACACACGCAAACACACGGTGAGATTATTAACCTGTTGGGAGAACTCTGCTTGTAAAAATGAAAGGGCATCATCCAACTTCAACCCAACTAATATATTTTCCAAGATTACTATTACACTAAATAAAATTAAAAGTATATAATTTAAATGCAAATGATGAGTTTAATTACCTTAAGAAACAATCCCAATTGCATCCTCCCTCCATGTTTCAAATGATGATCGTCTCTTAACTAATCATATATCGTGAAGGAAATTCAAAAGATAAATAAAAAATTGTTTAGATAGTTGACAATCTATGATCATTTAATTTACTTACTGGTGGGCAATTTTCCAACATGGAAGACTATCTTGACTTTGCTGCTTCTTGGGGTAATTGCCCTAAGAAGAAGTTGATCCTCATTTCAGTATTTTATTGCATGATTTGGTACATTTGGATGACGAGGAACAACAAGGCATTCAACAAGTTGATTACGACTCCGACAAAGATCGTGAATGCTATTATTTCCCAATCGTTTTCGTGGTTTAAATACCGAAGCTTTAGTTCGCGTGGTAGTTGGATTGTTGGTGTATTTCACCTTTTAAATTTTGTTAAGCATGTTCTTTGTAATCTCCTAGTTCCTTGGCCATGATCTAGTCACTTGCTAATCATGTGGCTTTTTAATATATTTTCCGTTTCCAAAAAAAAAATTTACTTACTGAGTCAAAAAGGTGACGCATACACAAAGGAAATGAGCTTCCGGCTACTTGATCAATATCTTTTAGATATATTTCAGCAAATTCTTTGTTTTCACTGGAAAGGAACATGTTGCTTCTAATATGCTTCTTAAGCTAAACCATACAATCTCTACACTTTTATGTTCATCATATCCGCTCTTCATAGCATAAATCACAACTGTCAACCGAGAATCTTGAAAATAAAAACGATTCAAGAAATCTTGACTTAACTTTATTTAACTTTTAACCTTCCCTTATCCTCTCTGCATATCGTAAATCACTAGTTTTTCTAAAATAAATAAATAAACAAATAATGAAGCATTTCTATTCATAAAGAAAGGTAGACATACCGAGTTAGGAGATATGAACCGAACACAAAGATTATGACCAATGTTAGTATTGGAAATATCCACAAGATCTCTGAACTAATTCAGATAGATTATTGTAAGTTCATTGCTTTCAAAAGAATGATATCAGATATTCAATTTATTTGCAACCAGAGTAATTCTTTTAAATGCTCCAGCAACATGAAAATAATTTTTTTAAATTTGCAATTCTTTTAAATGCTCCATCAACCGGAGTAACTTACACGATTCTTTGAAAAAAATGTCAATACACGAATAAATTTTGAAAGGAAACTGGAATGCAATGGTTAACACTGATGTCGTGTTCAATGTATCGGTCAGGTTATGGTTCGTTGACGGGCCCACCTCGAGACTCAAAGTCAAGTCAAGGGTGGTCTGATGTGTTGTTGCTAATGCATCCTTTAAATCATCCAGGTGAAAATTAATTGGTTTGGTCAACAAAAGTCAAAACTAAGGGAAGACTAAGGTGAAACTCAACTGATTTTGGGTCTAATGGAATGATTTGGAAACCGGATGGTATAAGGGGCGCATCATCTAGAAACATCTCGTCCATTGGAGCATATATAAATTCAGTTCAAGCTCCCACTGCATTCTCATCAACACCATTACATAGCTACCAAAATTTATAAAAAAAAAAGTAAAAATTAGATACATGATTAATAAACTACAATTCTAATGAATTTAATAAAGTAAAATTTTGAGAGATGAATGTCTCTTGACACAAAACCAACTACTTGACCTTCGAGTTTAACAACTTCAAGCATATGTTACATATCCGTTATAAAAAATGTTTAGATTCAAGATTTGGGCTATATATTGGCCAAATGGCATTATAATTTGAGACTCCATAAACCTTGTGGGCCGCATCCCGGGATACCCATACGGGCTAGCTTTCATGGAGGAAGCAAAGTAAGCATTGGGATTGAAATCGGCCCATTTTGATTGATGTTCCTATAAAAAGCGAACCAAAACAGCCGGAGGTACATTCTAGAGCAAACAAATTACAAGAATATAAGACATTAATTAAAATGAGGGCCATTTTAGTCAATACACAAAACTCACTTGAAACAACATCGAGGCCTTTACACAAAGAACCCCTCCGAGAAACAAGTGGGAATTTGAATTCTTGGTGGAATTGATCGCGACAATTGCGCCCTCAGCAGCATCACAGTTGATTAATGACCACCCGTCATCATTGAATCGATTAATCACCATATTAAAACATATGTTGAATGTATTTATTACATTGTCATTAGCATTATCTACAATAATTTTCATTCATTTCGTTTGAGAGCTTGTCATAGTCATATTTTCCAAGTCTAGCAAGTGATGCATTAGCAGACATCTTTAAAGATCTAACACTCCCAAGTTGTTATATAATCCCAAAATTTGATTCCCCCTTTACCTTTTAAAGTTAGGATTTCCACCCTAAAAAGCCACCAAGTACAACTTCATGAATAAGAGCATATTAATGCATATATTCAGTAACGGACTAAATGAAAGTATGTGTATGATTTATCTCATAAATAATAATATACCCAATCACTACTAGAAAAATAGTCTTTTACGACGCGCAATTCGTGTCGTAAAACACTCAGACGACGCGCAAATGTGTGTCAAGGAAGACCCTGTCATAACAAGAGACGACACGCTTTTGTGCGTCGTTTATAGATGACGCGTATTTACGACGCGCATTTATGACACACATTTACGACACGCGTTTACGAAGCGCAATGCGTATCAAGGAAGCTCCTGTCATGCGCATTTGCGTTTACGAGGCCTTTACGCAATGCGCATTTGCGTGTGGTGACCTTACGACACAAGTCTACGACACGCATTTGCGTGTCATAAACTTCAGCAACCATTTACGATATACATTTACGACGCGTCTTTACGATACTCATTTATGCGTAATACAAAAATATGGAAACAAATATATACCAAAACAATCAATTTCAAGCATAACATCATGTCAAAAAATTGTAATACATTGGTATAAAGGGGATCCGATTGTACATTGTTATTAAGAGGTTTTCCCTAACTGTATGACCTAATACTACATTGTTATTAAGGGGCACCGTCTTGTTACAGATATCATGTCCACATTTCTATTAAGGGGCGCCATAACAGTTAATGTATCTCTATCTCCCCCTTCCTTTGTAGCTTAGTCAAGAGCATCATCTCCACCCTACAGAGTAATGAAACAAAAATAATGTAAAAGAGAAACATGTAATCTAAATGATTCAAAACATGTGAATTTAACTATCCTTATCAAGTCCTAACTTTTAAGAAGTTTCCCATTATTCACTTTTCAAATATGTTTTAACATCATTTATCATATAGCACTTCATCCAAGACAACACTTAATTGGGGGGGGGGGGGGGGGGGAAGAACCAGGGTCTTAGTAATTAACTTTTTGCTTATTTACCAAACAATGTCAAGAAATAAAGGCTTCTTATAACACTAAACATACACACATAAGGAGATCCTGACCTTTTCATATAATAATGAGATTGAACTTGAGAATTCTCCAGTAACTATTATAAGAAACGCCAAGAATGGATAGAAGACTGCTGTAAAACATGATTTCAATCGATGAAAGCCCATCTTCGGCACCAGACCTCTCTTGCTTTTTTCTTTGCTCAGTCACATCTGTTGGTATTTGCCAACTGCTCAACTGATCAACCAACCAGATAAAGATTAAACTTTTATAAGATACATGATGTTTTAAAAACAAAAAGTTAGTAAAACAAAGTTAAAAATAGAGCTCTGTCTCATTTTTACCTTAGTTTTAGCCATCATTTGTGGCTCAGCCTTCTCAACTTCAGCTGATGACAAAAAGGTTTCTTACCTCAATTGTATTCCCATCAATTCCTTCACTTGGTCCTTTAGTCCCCCCACTGTTTTATAAACGAGCTACCATTTATATGTGGAAAGTGGAAACACATAAATTGACCAATATAGGCTTGATGCAAATTATGTTACTTGTGTGAGTTCCCATCAATATTGTTTCCACCTTTATAAAAGACTTACAAGATGGTCTTAGAAAGGTCAACAAGACTTAAAAGATGAACCACAGGATGTGCATAAACACCTCCATGTGGATAGAAAGCAACATATGGTGGCATCATATGCTGATTTTGTGATTTTGCAAGTACAAAAAGTCAACAGAAAGGTCAACCTGTTAAATCTCAATGAATAGAGATAATTGTTTGCATGTTATACCTGTGGAGGACCCCACATATAATGGCGAGGGGCATGACCAGATGAAACAACAAGATTGTAGTATGGTAGCACAGTCATTTTAGGGCCATAACATGCCTGTGGAAATATAAAGATCCAAAATAAGACTTGAATTAATAAAATCCAGATGGTTTGTGGTGAGATGTTTTATTATAAAGGAGTTTTAAATGCAACCTACATATCGTACTTCTAATTCATTGGCTTTCTCAGTGAACCCAAACGAGACTAAAACCCCGAACATATTAACTAAGGAAGACATTCCAACAAAACCTACATGCCAACCCGTTGGTAAACTTGATCATTTATAGCTTTGGTAATAGAACATAAGGTTTAAATGTTTGTTAATGCAATAAAGTTATCATTGGCAAACTATCACCATCTTTAATTTCAACTTGTTTAATTGGTTGAAATGCGGGTGTCCAAACCCCTAAAACCCAACCCCTTTTTCACACCGATGGCAAACTGGAAGGGTAAAATCATATCTCTATTCCATGTAAGTTTTTCATGTTTGCTCAAACAGTCTATTATTACCATCATTAAATATTTATCAGGTTGTATGGTAGGATCTATATATAGAACCATCTGTTTTGGGTGAAGTAAGATTATTAGATAGTAAAATTACCACTATATGAAATAACTAGAAGCCTAAGAACATTTGTTTCTGTAATGTTTTGGTTTCTATAGTTTGAGCTAATATTTTTAGGGTTGTAAACCTTATTTGCAACAGAACAGTGGTTGTCTTGGAGCTGCTACATGCCCATAATGAAGAACATAACTGCAGGATGAAAAATAAATTAAATTTTGTAGATGATAAACAAGCATATAAGAAAGATGGAAACTCAATAAGGAAAAAATTATCACCTATTGTCACCAGTTGCACAAATACAGGTATATGAACAATGCCTACAGTTACCATAGTAGTATGTGTGGTGAAAAAATATGCTTTCTATCTGATACTCCTTCATTTTTGGTTTCGTTTTCCTCATTACCTACTACAAAAGTAGTTAATTAATATCACCAAAAGATGAGATCACCATGTACAAGCAACTTATAATGTTATAATATGCATTGTGAAATTGAATATTATTTAGTAATGAGCTAATTTCAGTTTAGTCATTACATAGTGCAATGATATTGATATCTACCTCAATATGAGCTTCAGAACTTATATCATTGGCATACTAGATCACAGAAAGCTCCAATTTTGACTTCAAAACACGGTATTCAGTCAAAATAGGGTGCAAGGTCTAAAGACCTGTCTCAAATTTCTCAATCCCCTGAAGTAGCATAATGAACATATTATTCACACTAACTGTGTATACTTCTTGCAAGTTATAGATTGTTTTGGTATGCTACAACGTAACTTAGTTTTTAAGTTTTTTTAACTTTTATTTTGTCAAATCAAAGAATAATTTGTAAACTAATATTTTTAAATGCTACTTACTTATTTTTTAAGAAATTTAATATTTTATATGGAAATTTTCGATCATGTATAGACTAGGAAATAACATACAAAATTGACCCAATGATATCAAATTTTGACCCTTGCTCATGAGCAGGATGATCCCTTGGAGCAGATTTCTCGGCCATTCCCACACTAATTTTGTAACCTCTCAATTCGTAATCTGATCAAACATTAAAAAAATTAAATTAGACATACCCATAAAATAATTTATTTAGTTGAGAAAAGAATGTACTTACTGTTGTAGTGTTGTAGAATCCCCAAGTAGAATGTGCTGCAGAAGGATCCTAACAGAGAAAGCAGGGCGTTCTCTTTTCATCTTGAAAACAATCATGCCACTATCACGGCCAGCTGCTAGGAGATTTATTTCGGGATGACAGCCGAGTATCCAAAATATGTCGTGTTCCCTGCGGAATGTTTGAAGGCCAGTTCTTTTTGTGGCATCCCAAACGCATATGCTTTTTTCCTCTGAGTTTGATACTATTATGTATTGTCTTGCGTGGAAAAGAACACATGATACATTGTTCATGTGACCTCTTAATGTGTCTACTTCCCAAGCTTTGGTATCTGAAAGACAAAGTTGAGAACTGACATTTGTGATCCCGAAGTATCTTGGTGATAATATATGACACGAGAAGAGATGGAAATTAAAAGCTTATTACAAATGAACTACCCTGTAAAGACACCATACCATTCATGCGCCAGATATTGACTTGGCGATCATCAGCTCCAGAAACAATAAGAGGAAGAGTGGGATGGAATGATGCCCAATTGACTCCACGATCATGGCCTTCCAATAAATACTTCACAACAGCATCAAGTCCTTCAAATAAATCAGTATTCATTTGACTGAGGCGGAGGATATCATCAGCAGGGGAAACTGTTTTCTTTTTCAGAGCACCAATGTCCCAAACTAGAACAGTCTGATCTAATGATGCTGACACAACAAGGTCATCTTTCAGATCGAACAAAGCACACATTACATAATGGTTGTGTCTAGTTAAGACAAAAATACAAGTACGGGATTGCCAGATCCATATCCGGATAGTTTGATCATCACTAGCAAGGCCGACCCATGGGCCTGGGCAAGCTGGGTGACCGCCTCGGGCCCCCAAATGCCATAGGGCCCCATTTTATATCTCTTATATTAATTGTATAGCATTAGCCCATTAGGTTTAAGCTTATTGGATTGATTATTATTGAAGCCCAATACTACAATACTCCCTCTCTTAGTCTCTTATCAACACGTTGTCAACCAAAAAGAAAGCGGCAGGAAGACTGGAATCGGGAACGACTGGGTGTGCAAGAGTGCCGACTTCCAAGGCGCAATTAAATATTCAACGATCGGCTATGGAAAATCGAAACGTTTTCTTCGAATTCTAAGGTTAGCAACGGTCTCAATAATCAGATACATCTGATTGCTTCTCCTTCTACCGATTTCTTCCCCAATTCTCCCCTTTCTACCGATTATTGCCTTCTATTTTCGATTTTAAAGTTTAATTTTTGTTTTCTACAATAGAACTACACCACAGACGAAGACAAGATCACTTGAAGAAGCATTAATCCCACATAATTGTTGTCTTTATTTGTATCTGTAAGTTGTCGGTTGTGAATCTTCTTCTTTATTTGTATCTGTAAGTTCTAATTTCTAGCATTCATATTTCTTATTTTTCTGTGTTTTTTATGAATATGATATTCATAAGTTTATGCTATGTAGAATAAATCAAGGAAAATGACCTTCTGATTGTGTGATTGTGAATCCCTGTGACTCACTGACTCTGATTCTATAACTATAAATAGCCTTCTCGGTTTTTTTAGAGATAATTTGTTATGCATTTGCTTAATTTTAGTTTCTTAATGTTAATATTTTAATCTGATTTCTTTTTTTTTTAACTTCAGAATTTTCTGTTGTAGTTGTGGGGCTTTTTCACTTGGCATTTGGCAATTGCTTAGAGGTTATTTAAAGGCTTACAACATCAACAATTTACCAATTACCATCAAGGCATCACTGGCAGTAGGTACAAAGAACAAGAACCCTTCTTTTATTATTTGCTTGTTGTTTGCCTGATTACCTCTTATCACTCTATTAAAAATGCATCCTAGAAAGTATATGTCTGGAAGTGAAAAACGAAAGAAAAAACAAAAAATTGAACAAGATAATGAAACTCAAAAAGGGTCTATGCACAAGTTTTTTAAAAAAAATAGTTCTACTGATGTACAAGTAAATGAACAAGATAATCTCACACATGAAATGGTTTTTAATGAGCAAGATAATGTCTTGAATGAAAATGTTTCTACAGAAAAAGTTTCATCTGAAAATGTTGATTTTGATGATGAAAATATTAATAATGAAGATGTTAATGTCAGTAATGAAAATGTTAACATTTTGAATGAGAATGAGAATGAAAATGTCATGAATGATAACAATGAACAATTTATTCCACCTTTAGATATATATGATCCTAGTAATTGGGAAAATCTTGACAATAACTTAAGAGATATTTTGATTGAAAAAGGGCCAATAAGAGAATCAAATTTTGTATATCCTAAAGATAATCTATCTAGACATTTTTCTTTTGCTTCATATACTAGAAAGTTAAGTAACTGTGAGACGAGTGATCGAAAATGGTTAATTTACTCAAAAAAAAGTTGATAAAGTGTTTTGTTTTTGTTGTAAATTGTTTAAACCTAATAAATATGTTACTAAAATATCTTTAGCGAATGATGGATTTAATGATTGGAAACATTTATTTGATAGACTTAAAGAACATGAAAATAGTTCACAACATCTTTTTTGTATGGATTCTTGGGATGAACTAATTGCAAGATTGGATAAGAATAAAACAATTGATAAAGATTTACAAAATAAAGTTTTAACTGAAAAAGAACGTTGGAGGCAAGTTTTAAAAAGAATAATTGTTGTTATTAAATATTTGGCAAAATATAATTTGGTTTTTCGAGGTTGTAACGAAAAACTTTTTCAAGAATCTAATGGTAATTTTTTGGGAGCAATTCAAATGATGGCAGAATTTGATGTTATAATGCAAGACCATCTTAGACACATAGAAAATCATCAAACTCATCTTTATTATTTAGGACACAAAATTCAAAATGAAATCATTTCTATTTTAGCTAATAATGTCAAAAAATTTATAATTAATATTATAAAAAAATCAAAATATTTTTCTGTTATCCTTGATTGCACCCCCGATGTTAGCCATCAAGAACAAATGACTCTTGTTATTCGATGTATGATCATGTCTAATAATAAAATAAAAGTTGAAGAATTTTTTTTAGTCTTAACCTCACGGTTAGTGATATGCCTCATTCTTGTGCTAAAGCCATTTCTTTTTTTGGAGTTTTGCAACGCATTTTTGTATTATTTTCAAGTTCAACCAAAAGATGGTCAATATTACTTGATAAAGTCCCTAACTTAACGGTAAAATCTTTATCTAATACATGTTGGGAGAGGAGAATAAAAAGTGTCAAAGCCATTAGGTTTCAAGTTCCTCATATAAGGGATGCCTTGATAGAATTAAGTTCATCATGTGATGATACAAAGTCTAAAAGTGAAGCTGAAAGTTTAGTTAATGCTATTGAAAGTTATGATTTTTTACTTGGTATGGTAATTTGGTATGATATTTTGTTTACTATAAATAAAGTTAGTAAAAAATGAAAACCGAAACTATGGGTATTAATGCCACAATTGATATATTAAAAAATATGATGACATTTTTTAAAAATTATAGAAATGAAGGTTATGCCATTACTATCGATAACGCTAAGGGCATTGCATCGGATATCGAAGTTGAACCTATATTCCCAAAAAAACGCCAAATTACTAGAAAAAACAATTTGATGAAATCAATTGTGAAGATGAATTACTATCACCCGAAGAATCATTTAGAATCGAGTATTTTATATATATTGTTGATGTGGCAATTGCGTCATTAGAGAGTAGATTTGAGCATTTAACAAACTTTGAAAACATTTTTGGATATTTATATGATTCAAAAAGGTTAAAGTCATTGGATGATATTGAACTTAAAAAAAGTTGTGTTATTTTTGTAAATAAGTTTACTCATAATAACTTATGTGATGTGGATTTAAATGAATTTTTTTACAGAACTTAAAGTATTACAAAAAACTTTGCCAAATGTTGTTATGTCATCGGTTGAAATTTTAGACTTTGTCAAAGGTGAAGATTGTTATCCAAATGTTTATATTGCATATAGAATCTTATTAACCATACTTGTTACTGTAGCATCAGCAGAAAGAAATTTTTCAAAGCTAAAATTATTAAAAATTTATTTGAGATCATCAATGTCACAAGAAAGATTAAATGGTTTGGCTATGTTATGCATTGAAAAAGATTTGTTTGATAATATTAAACTTGATTCTATAATTGATGACTTTGAATCTAAAAAAGCTCGTAAATGTAAATTTCCTTAGTTTTTCTTTGACATGTTTATGTATTAGGGTTTAGAGCATGTTTTGGCTTTTTTATTTTATTCTTTTGTATTAATAGTTGATAGGTTGTTTGGATTACGGGGCATGTCCCGAAGTCTTTTCTTTCTATAGGTGGGGAGTCCCCACCCTTCAATTGTATTATTTTTTTAATTAATAAAATTTCCGGAGGTGCCGCCCTCTTTTTTTTAAGAAAAAAAAAACAGTACCAGGGCCCCGTTTTTTTTTTTGCCCCGGGCCCCATTTTGTCTAGGGCCGGCCCTTATCACTAGCACTAACAATCCAGGGGTTCTCATGGTGAAATTGAACAGTCCGGATGTAATCAAGATGGCCAAGCAGCGTGAATAAACACCGATGTAGTTTGTAGTTCCATACTTTGATCTTGTAATCATCGCCTGCATATACGAAAGGAATGCCTAAATATTCTTACACACATGCATAAGGCTACGAACTAACCAATATAAAGAAGACCTAAAGATAAGTGTAATATGTACAGAGAAAACAGAACATAAGTTATTTGATAAAATGCCTCAAAGACTAAACTTACTTCCTCCTTTTTGTTTGCTAATATTTCGCAAATATAGTGTATGATTGTCCTGGATTTCTGATAACTTTACACACTTGCCCCTCACCTCCTGTCAATTCTCAAAACCACATAAGCAAATCTCATAACTCAGGTCCCACAATTAGTTCTTGTTGGTCTTCATCTACTTGACTCCCAAAGTTCTGTAAACTCAATTTTGGGGCCAACAACAAGAATAAAAAGGTAAGATCTAATGTTTATTGTGTTTATAAAAGCCACACAGAAAGATAGATAAATTCATAATGTCATCAACATATACTTTTGTAAAGCGATTGAGAAAAGATTTAGTTATGCATATTATAACTACAAATCTATGGTCCATGGTTGATCCAACATGACATAGTGCCTGATATAAAAGTTAGGCTTTTCAATAAATACCAAAACCTCTACTCTATTCAAAAGACAAAAAATCTCAAGAGATCTCTATCTTTCCAACAAAAATGAAAAAACTCACTTTTTCTTCTTAGCGCCTCCACCAGACCTACAAAAAGAAGACCCAATATATATCAAACCAGTGTAATACAACAAATCATACTAAATAAATAACATTCATCATACTATGTCAATATCAGTATATATTTTGTGAACCATGTAAGAAAAAAGAAAAAAATATTTGTAGTCTCCTCACGCTTCATCTTTGCTCTCTTGTGAGTCCTCAACTTCCTCTTTGCTACTTTCAGGGCACGTTTGTCCTTTCCAACCTTGAGAAGCTCAGTGATTCTCTTCTAATAAGGAGAAAATCCAACAACCTCTCTAATAAGGTTTCTCATAAAGTGTGATCTCTTGCTTGTTTTCTATATATAATCCAAAGAAACATAACCATTGATTTAACCAAAAGAAACTCAACACATTTTGGATATCATGATTTGTTACTTACCCATTTTCTGTCTGAAGGACGAGGTGCTAATTCCTTCTTGGTGACAACATGCCCTTTAATTAGACCCACAAAGAGTCCTGTGTTTGGCTATTTTGGAGCCATTGGAACCTAAAAAAATAAACATATATCAACACAAAGCAACATACACTTCACAACAGATCATCAACTTAGCCTATGTAGTTTTGATTCAATACGACCTGAAAATCTTACAAGCCTCAGACTACAATCAAAAGGCGCAGTATATATTCTTATTAAACATGAACTTGATTACAAGATATAAATGAGTTTATGCGTGGCAATAATTTTGTAAGTAGCAGCAAGCTTATAAGAACATGGAAAGCATCTCGGAACTACAAGAAGATTTTGGATAATTAAAAGTAAAACGACGGCAGAAAAACAACCTGGGCAAGAAGAATTTGAGACCAAGTAAACTTTTTTTATTGTACATTAAACTTGCTTCTTGAAAGAAACCCCCAAATATGTTGCCGTAATTGTTGTACATTCGAGACTGGGATACAGTCAGGAACAAGGTCTCCTCGTTCATGTTATTCATCCCCTCCTCCAACCACCTCCTCTGATTTCCATGGACCCGAGCCGCTGCTCCAGCATCCGAGCGGATCCCGCAAGTCCATCAAACCTCGATGGTCTGGAATATCACATGATGCACGTCAGCAAGGATGTGAGCCTGAAGCGGGCCCTCAATTCTTAACTCCACGTCGGAGTACTTGATCTGAGATACAAGCTTGGTTGCGTTATTTCTTTAGGATAAACAAAAGGGATTTGGTAGTGGTGGAGGCGGATTAGGGTTTACAAGAAAAGGAGAAGGAGAGAGTGAAGGTTGTCGGCTGGTGGAGAGGATGAATTTGTTATTCCTTCCCGAACAACAACTTCATCAGAGAACATAACCTGCAAATGAGGTCTAGAGTTTACATGGAAACCCTAAAAGATGGATGAAACACGGGGTTTTTAATTTTTTAGTATTTCACTTTTCCCCTTGCTATTAAAGGATGGAACGCGCCTTCCATTAAAATTTATAAAGCGATAGCCTTAGACGACACACATTTTACGATAGGTGCTCTCCGTGTTTTTTTAGACACTAGTTTAAGGGAACAAAATAATGCGTGACCTAAATCTTTAAATTTTTTGAAGAGACGACTCTTTTCTAATGCCACTCTCTTTTGCGTAACATAAATCAATGAGTGTCGTGATTTGTACGTCGTAAAAGGGTATTTTTCTTGTAGTGAATGACTTTGACATACTCTTAATCAAACAATAATGATGTTTTTGTTGATGATTAGTATTATTATGCTACTATATATTTTATTGCTATTATAATGAAATCCAATCGAGAACAAACAGCAAATCAAACTAAGTCTAAAGAACACAAAAAATAAATAAGGCATTTTCGTGAAACTATTTGAATATGACAGAAAATGAATGAATCAAAAAACAACACAATCAAAAAAATTTAGCTTTTATCAATAAAACAACAAAAACTATCAAAAAACGAAACCTATTGGAAAAGGATCTTGAAAACAGATAAATCTAGAAGATATTGAGCTTTCATCAATCTAGCAAATTCTTTAATTTTTCTCTAAATAAATGGATAAAATAAAAACTAATGGAATTTCAAAACCTTTTTATCTTCATTGATAAAAAACAAAGGATCTAAAATATTTTTAAAACGTTTAGTTTCCAATAAGAAAAAGGTAAGAAAACAAGGAACAATTGAAAGTTTCTTAATCTTATAAAAACTTACATCCAAAATCTTATAAAAACTTACATCCAAGTAACTGAAGCAAGCAAAATGATAAAACTTCTAGTATCTGAAACAGAAAAACGACCAGATTCAATGATCTTCCAAAAATGAAAGATATATATTATCATTCCCATGGAAATTAGTTGAATGTGACTTAACAATTGGATTTAGATAACAACACGAAAAAACGATATTTGAAAAAGAAAACATTAGCTTCCATCGATCGAAACGAAAAAAACGCCAGACAACGTGAAATTCCACGATTCTGATAAAATTCACATCAAATCATTAGAAACTTACAATATCCGAAATAGAAATACGAACAGAGGCGAGACACTTCAAACGACGCATCACACTTATTATGCTTGATTAAATCGCAACCCTAAACTCCCCATTCTCTCCGGATCTCAAAACACTTATCCAAAACTTTCGTCAACAAAACAAAACCAAGATCAACTAATGGAGGTGGAATCTGCGACATAGCAGGCAATCCTCATCCACCTTCCTATTTTTCTCTTAGAATGTAATTTGTAAATTTGAGCAAGTGTCGTAGTCTCAGTCAAGGTCAGACATGAGGCCTAGTAACCAACGAGGAGAAGTCACCCTGATATTCTTAAAGGAGAATCCACCAAAGAGGTTGTCAATAAGGCGATTGAGGTGAGGTAATAAGATCTTCAATTGTTGCAGAGGCAAAAGAGAAGTGAAAGCATTTTCGTTCTTCAAAAAAATCCCTAGAATGGTCATGCGTTTCTGTGGAATTTATAGTACTTACATTTTATGTTTATGCCGCGCGGTTAAAAAAATTATAAATCGACATTTCAAGATGTGACAACTGTCAAATTCAAGTAAAAGTCAACAAGCCAAAGTAAACAATTCAAACCGGTCAAACTTAATTAGTACTTGTATGCTAAAAGTTATTCTATGTATAAAAAATGTGCATTTGTATGTCAAGAATTCAAGTGTCTCGAAGAATCTATGTGTTTAGCCATGTAAAAACCCTAAAAAGGGAGTTAAACGCATCAAAACACGACTAAGGACCCTTTCGGGGACTTCAAACAATCATAAACGAAGCATAACGGAGTTCACGAACCTTGCATTACGAGATTATACTACAATAATGGCTAAGATGAAATCTCTCCCAAATCTCACCAAGTATGTGAAATCTCTCCAAGTATGTTAAATCTCTCCCAAATCTCTCCAAGTATGTGAAATCTCTCCCGAATATCTCCAAGTATGTGAAATCTCTCCCAAACCTCTTCAAGTATGTGAAATCTCTCCAAATATGTGAAATCTCTCCAAGTATGTGAAATCTCTCCCAAATCTCTCCAAGTATGTGAAATCTCTCCCAAATCTCTCTCAAAATCTCTCTCAACTTTTTATAGTCATCCCGACCCTTAACTTGGCCAAAAACCGCTTGAAACGGAGAGTTATATCGAAAAACAACTAATAAGGGTCGAAACCCTTCTTAGGAACCGAACCTCTTAAGAGCCAAACCCTCCTATTAGAACTGAACCCTCTCAGAACCGAAGATGTCGGAGGCAAACTTGTCAGAAGTGAACTACCCTTATCGGACCGAGCCTCAGCAGGACTGAACCTTGATACAGCCGAAATAGACTGAGGGCTCGGCCTATTTCGCCTCCCTCGCATTTCGGACCGAGACCCTCGCACCTTCGGTTCCCCCCTCGCGCCTGCGGTCCCTTCTTCACCCTTCGGCTCCTCCTCCCCTTCTCTCAGTTCTCACACTCCTAAGAGCCGAACCTCGCAGGTTCGGTCCATAATGCCCGCTTTTCGACTACTTTCGCCTCCTAAGCCCGTTTTTTATGGGATTTTTTCACCAAATTCATACTTTTACCATTTTTAACCCCAAAACTCATATTTTATTTATTTTTCAAGGATTATTAATTAAAAATCATTATTTGATAATAAGATGAGTAATATACCCCACAAGTGGGTCAAGTGTGCCCACTTGCCTCCATGTATCATCCTCTCATTAGCCAACCTTATCCACATCACACAAACCAATGCAAACATCACTTCAAACTTACAAGTTGCTCCCGCAACCTTCAATATATATAGAAATCCCTGGAGGGTTTCTTGGCTTACTTGATCATTTCAAACACTTGCACTTCTCAAACCACCTCAAGAAAGCTTCTTTTCTCTCTACTTCCCACCACTTTGTGCTTGTGTTCTTGAGCTACTACTTCACTTTTTGGTAAGTATTTCATCTAAACTCAGGTGTCATTCCATGTTTTCCTAACATCCTTAAATCATCTACACACATTTAACACCAAAAGTCGTTCTTAGGATCATCCAAGTTTTCACGTGTTCATCAAGTGTTCTTGACTTGATACTCTTCGTCTTCGACCTTCCATTTTTCAAGAAATCACTCAAGGTGAGTTCATACCCCTACATTTTCCCGTTTTCTTTAGTTTTCAGGGGGGGGGGGGAATACAAGTTAAAACACCAAAACATATTTGAAACTTAACTTGACAGCTTACAACAGAAAAGTTGTGACATGTTCACGAATTGTGTTACCCAACTTAAACTTAATATTTTTCAAAACTGTTTAATATGCATGTAGTTCAGTTTGATGTTTTTAAAATGCCTACATGCACATCTCCATACGATTTTTCTACAATTTATGGAGATTTTTACAAATACGCCTATCACTGCAGCATCAAAGTCGGACCAGGTTGTGAAGATAAACATTTTCACCCTGGTTTGAGACCACCAAAAATTATTAGAAAATTTATGGATACAGTAGACTCTTTTTCCAAATACTCAGAGTTTACGGATTCTGTTTTCGACTTACGATGATTTTTCTATAAATATTCTAAAACAGTGACAGTTAAGGGTAAAACTGTCAAATACATGTTTAAGGGTTATTCACACCTTGTAACATGTTGAGCAAGGTGTGTACGATTTACACTTAATATTTTAAATGTCATTTTATGGAAATACAAAGACATGCATAACAAGGTTTCATTCAAACACACAACACTTTTGATAAACTATAATAGGTATAGTTTGAGCACTTCGTTTGACAAAGAAAACAATAACTCAATCGACTTACAAAACAAGTATTTCATTACACACTACGTGAACTTGTTAATAAATAAATTTGTGAGACATTCTCCTTCGGGGTACTCTTAAGTACCACAGTAAAGTCCTGTAGTTATAATCAAAATCTCCTGGAGGGAGAGTGTGATAGTTGTATATAGATCTATATTGGGTCTGACAAACCCGCACCTAAGCTGCTTGCAACAGCTAGACCGCCACGTCTGGGGTGACAAGTGTCATAAAATTCTGACGCCTGAAGAACGTCGAGTACGAGGTCTTCGAGTTTAGTAAGGTTATAAAATCTCACATGAGAAATTAGCAAAACACACAGTTCACGGGAATTTAAGGAGTTTTATTTCAATATAAAACCACACACACATAAGTATGACAATTTACTTACATATACTAAGTTTTGGTTCAGGTAAGACTATAACAACCCTTTAGAAAATATTGGATTTTCTAGACATAAACTTTTAACAAACAAAAAGGAACATCATTCATTTTTCATTCATTAATTGCTTATGAACTCACCAACCTTATGCTGATACTCTTTCAAAACAACTTGTATTCTTAGGTAATCAGTAAAACAGGTAACCACAAGATTTCTGAAGTTAAGATGCTAAGGCGTAGATTCTTTTGCTATATTTTGACATCATATGTAACTTATTTGGAAACATATATACTTTTGAAACGATCTAACCTTTTAAATTATATTTATGATGGTTGTGTTTACTTTCTTCACTATGGTTATGATACTGAGCATGACGTCCTCCGCCCCCGAAAGTTTCCGTTGTTCTGGTTTGGGGGTCTGACAGATTGGTATCAGAGCTTTGTTTATAGTGAACTAAGTATGTACAAAGTATAAACGCAACGGTAAAATATTCTTTGACGTAGCTTTTTAAAAATACTTTAAAATAAAAATTAATATTTTTATAAAAGTATTCGCACAAGCGCACATACTAATTCAGTATCATAATGGCAATAACATAAAAGTATCAAGACAAGTTGAACACCATGATTTAGCTTCGGGGTATGTAGTTAGATTTTAGATGAAAATAGCCTGATAAACTATATTTAGCCAAGGTACGACCAATGTATGCCAAAGAAGGATCATGATGAGCAACAAGTCTTCAACTTACCAAAAACTTCAAGAATCAAACATAAAAATACTATAGGAGTATTTTAAATCAAAACCCATAATAAGCACATTATAAATAGCGATAACTAACTTCTTATTCCCAAAAGTTCTTGTGATATCCTTCTTATCCCTATTCTTGTACAGGCACAATGGCAAGATTTCACTTACCAGGTGATCCCTACTTTCCCAACCAAGGGAATGTCGGTTGGATTGTGGAAAACCCAGAGGAAGAACCCGAAGAAGAGCCCCTGGAGGATGGGGAACCCATGGAAGAGGAAGAATCCGTAGACGGTGAAGAGGAAGAAGACTCAGATGGAACCGACTCTGAACCCGAAGTTTACAATCCACACCCTGCCCCTATTCCTCCGCAACACTTCCACGGCCTGACGCCCCAATGGGCCAAAACTATACATCGATGGAGCAGATAGCAAGGTCAGCGACCTCCCTATGGCATGGAACGAGGTTTCTACGATCTCAGCAGAGGAGGGTCAGCCGACCGAGCTCTCCCTGTCATAGTTCACAGTGTCACACGCCACGGAGAGAAAACAAGAGTTAACACCCGACATCTCATGGAAGTTGGTGCCACCAGCTAGGTCAACTCCGTTCGCATTCGCCGGTTGGAGGACGACCATGATCAGACTCGAGACCGCACCGAGCTTTTTCGACGGGAAATGGTTGCAACCCGAGCTGAAGTGCAAAAACTCTGAGAATACCGAGCCACTTTAGAAGGACGTCTGGCAGAAGTAGAGCGCCACGCGGCGGAATCCAGAACCGAAATGAGGAACATCGTGTCTACACTTCGTGATACTCAAAGCTTCAACCACCACAAGTAGTGTTGCACTGCTCGCTCTAGTTTAATCTAGTTTTGCGGATAAATATTACTATTATTTTCTAGTATTTATGCCCGATCTCACGATTTAAGTGTTTACACTTCCGGGATCAGTTAGGCGGTCAAAATTTTCCCATGCATTGATGTAGCATAGACCCCTAGTCGGGTCAAATTTTCCTCAATATTGTATACTAAGTTATATCAATGAAATTGACAAGCTATTTGCTTTACTACTTCAGATTCATAACATGAGCTATTTTCAGATTAAAATTACTGGTGTCCGATTTATGATAGTTTGGTGTATAAATCAAAGTTATATATATGATTAAGACAATGTCGACCTAGAAATGGTGGTTCCGCCTTGGATCCTGTTCCTTGTTTGGTTGTGGGCCCAGGGCAGACCCATTAGATTCGAAAGTTTATTTAATCTTAATTATATATAAATAATATACCTCAAACGATCGTTGGATGGGCCCGGTATTCATAAAGTCTATTACAGAAATTTCATGTGGATCAAAACTATCAGCATTCATAAAGTTTAAATTTCATTATCTATAGACCTCCAGTATGAATGGATTCTTACAAAATCTTTACGAGTCGGAATCATGATGCATATAAAGAACTAATAATGTTTAGTTTTAAACTCTCGACTTGTGAGTATTATCAAAGACTTATTGTCTTTTCATTCTTGATATGGCAGAAAATGCCACCTCGTAGAAATCCTAGACGTGACGGTGCCGCAGGAGCTGCAGCGCCACCACCACCTCCACTGCCCCCTTAGTTCGACCCAAAAATGTTCTAGGCTGTCGTGACGGCCGCAGTGGCAGCCGCGATAGCCCAAATCAACCCCAGTAATTCAGGAGGTGCGGGTAGTGGTGCCTCAAATTCGAATAACGGGGACAGCCAGGGACGCTCGAGAGAGTGTACCTACAAAGACTTTACTAACGGCAAACCCAAAACCTTCAACGGAAGCGGAGGTGTCATAGTGTTGCTACAATGGTTCGAGAAAACCGAGACCATTTTCGAAATATGTGCATACACTGAAGCCAGCAAGGTCAAATTTGTTGCATGCACATTCTCTGAAAGGGCCCTCACTTGGTGGAAGGGCCACGTCAAGGCACTAACGCTCCCGGTGGCTAATTCGGTAACATGGGAAGATCTAAAAACCATGTTAATAAAGGAGTACTGCCCCATGGGTGAGATACAGAAGCTAGAAGAAGAATTTTGGGGTCTCAAAATGACAGCCTCTAACATCCTGTCGTACACCTCAAGGTTCAGCGATCTAGCCATGCTGTGTCCCGGGATGTTTCCTACTAAAAGCAAGAAGGTGGAAAGGTACGTATGGGGATTATCTTCCCAACTTCAAGGAAACGTATTGGTCTCAAATCCAATTACCTTTGACAGTTCCAAGGAACTGGCACAACAACTCACCGACCATAAAGTCAGCCATGGCACTGTGACGACCACCTCCGAGCAAGCAAAAGGGGGAAACAACAAAATGAAGTTCTGGGATAAGAAGAAAGGCCAACCTGATCAAGACCCTGCCAAGAAACAACTAGTGGTTGTTGTGCACGCTGCCACAACCACTACCAACCCAACTCCGATAAGGCAATACACCGGGGACCTTCCCAAGTGCAACAAGTGCAGCTATCACCACAACGGTGCATGCCATGAAATGCATTGCACCAACTGTAACAAAAAGGGGCACACCGCCCAGTTTTGTAGAACTCCGGCCCAACCAAATGTACAAGCTGCCAACGCCGGAGCCAGTCGAACCTGCTATGGATGTGGAGAAGTAGGACACTTCAAGCGTAGCTGCCCAAAGGCAAGAAACCCCAACCCCGGCAAAGTGGGCAGAGTTCTTGCGATAGGTCATGAGGAAGCCGTCGCAGATCCAATTGTGGTTACCGATACGTTCCTCCTCAACAATACATATGCATGCATTCTTTTCGATAGTGGCACGGAGAAAAGCTTCGTGAGCCACTAATTTAAACGCTTGCTTAATCAAACACCACAAACACTAAAAGACACATTCACCGTAGAAATGGCTAACGGAAAAACAAAGAACACTAACGACATTTACATCGGGTGTACCCTCACCATAAACAATCACTCTTTCCAAATAGACCTTATGCCGAAGTTTTGATGTTATCATTGGCATGAATTGGTTATGCCCTCACCATGCTGAAATCCTAAGTCACGAAAAGGCCGTTCGCCTTAATTTGCCAAGTGGCGAAACTCTCGTTGTCTATGGTGACAAACCTAGTTCAAACTTTCAGATCATCTCTTGTGTCAAGGCTCCAAAGTATCTCCGCAAGGAGTACCACGCCTTCCTAGCCCACGTCGTAGACAAGGAACAAGGAGTGAAAGACATTAAGGACATTCCGGAGGTCTACAATTTCCCCGATGTATTCCCGAAAGACCTTCCAGGAGTGCCCCCTCCTCGACAAGCCGAATTCCGAATCGACTTAATTCCTGGAGCTACCCCCGTAGCCAAGTCCCCATATCGCCTAGCCCGACCAAAATGCAGGAACTGTCCATTCAACTGAACAAACTGCTGAGCAAAGGTTTCATTAGACCAAGCTTCTCGCCGTGGGGAGCATCGGTTTTGTTCGTCAAGAAGAAGGACGGATCATTCCGCATGTGCATTGACTACCGGGAATTAAACAAACTCACCATTAAAAACCGATATCCTTTGCCTCGAATCGATGACCTCTTTGACCAGCTACAAGGAGCAAGTTTCTTCTGGAAGACTGACCTTAGATCTAGGTACCATCAACTACGAGTTCAGAAGGAGGATATTCACAAGACAGCTTTCAGAACGCGCTATGGTCACTACGAATTTGCAGTGATTCCTTTCGGGTTAACAAATACACCTGAAGCATTTATGGACCTGATGAATCGGGTGTGTCGACCTTACTTAGTCAAGTTCGTGATTGTTTTCATCGATGATATACTAGTCTACTCCCGAGGTAAGGAAGAACACAGCCAGCATTTACATCAAGTCCTGGAGACGCTGAGGGCGGAGAAATTGTACGAAAAGTTCTCAAAGTGTGAGTTTTGGATTCGAGAGGTGAATTTCCTTGGACATGTAGTCAGGATGGAAGGAATCCATGTGGAGCCTTCAAAGATCAAGGAGATTGAAAGTTGGGCAGCACAAAGAGCACCCACAGAGATCCGATAATTTTTAGGACTCGCCGGTTACTATCGAAGATTCATTCAGAACTTCACCAAAATCGCAAAACCACTCACCACCTTGACTCAAAAAGGAGTGACTTTCGTCTGGGGGGATGCGCAAGAGGCTGCGTTCCAAACACTGAAACAAACTCTATGTAGTGCTCCAATCTTGTCCTTACCAGATGGAACCGAGGACTTTGTGGTTTATTGCGATCTTGTCCATACCAGATGGAACCAAGGACTTTGTGGTTTATTGTGATGCGTCAAACCAAGGTCTAGGATGTGTTTTAATGCAATGAGGAAAGGTCATTACCTACGCCTTAAGACAATTGAAGACACACAAGGTAAACTCCACGCCGCACGATCTCGAATTAGGAGCAATAGTTTTCGCCCTAAAAATCTGGAGACATTACCTCTATGGCACTAAGTGCACTATCTTCACCGATCACAAAAGCCTTCAGCATATCCTCAATCAAAAAGAACTCAACATGAGACAAAAGACGATGGGTGGAATTACTAAATGATTACGAATGTGAGATTCGTTATCACCCCGGAAAAAGCCAACGTGCTTGCAGACGCCTTGAGCAGAAAAGAATACTCGGGCCGCCTAGTAAAGGCGTTAACCATGACCATCTATTCCCACCTGTCCGAACAAATCAAAGAGGCTCAGGAAGAAGCCTTGAAGCCAGAAAACGTGACAGGTGAAGCGTTGAAAGGCATGGACAAAAATCTTGAAGTCAGGGATGACGGCGTTCGTTGTTTCATGAACCGGATTTGGACACCAAAATTTGGTGGATTCAGGGACGTTGTAATGAATGAAGCTCATAAAACTCGCTACTTCTTGCATCCTGGCTCAGACCAGATGTACTTACACCTCAAGAAGTTGTATTGGTGGCCAAACATGAAAGCCGAAATAGCTACCTTTTTGGGCAAGTGCCTGACTTGCGCCAAGGTTAAGGTAGAGTATCAAAAGCCCTCGGGACTACTTAAACAACCAGGGATACCCGAGTGGAAGTGGGAGCGGATTACGATGGATTTCATTACCAAGTTACCCAAGACATCGGGTGGACTTGACACCATTTGGGTAATCGTCGATAGATTAACCAAATCCACACACTTCCTACCAATAAAAGAGACAGAGCAAATGGAGAAACAGACAAGGATCTACATTAAAGAAATAGTGCACCTTCACGGAGTACCGATATCCATTATCTCCGATAGAGATAGTCGGTTCATATCACGATTCTACCAGTCACTGCAGAAGTCTATGGGAACAAAGGTTAGACATTAGTACAACCTACCACCCACAGACTGACGGGCAGAGTGAAAGAACAATCCAGACGTTAGAGGACATGCTAAGAGCTTGTGCGATGGACTTTGGTAAGGCATGGGATTTCCATTTACCTCTTATCGAATTCTCATACAATAATAGTTATCACACTAGCATTAAAGTTGCTCTGTTTGAAGCCCTCTATGGCCGTAAGTGCAGATCACCCCTGTGCTGGGCTGAGGTTGGCGATACGCAACTAGAAAGAGGGCAAGTCCCTAACAACGCACTCACTAGCCCAGAGACCACAAGGGAAACAACCGAGAAGATCGTCCAAATTCAAGAACGAATGAAGGCTTCGCAAGACAGACAAAAGAGCTATGTGGATAAGAGACGAAAACCTTTGGAGTTCCAAGTTGGGGATCAAGTACTTCTAAAAGTCTTACCTTGGAAGGGATTAATACGTGTTGGAAAACGTAGGAAACTAAATCCAAGGTATATCAGGCCATTCGAAATCCTCGCCAGGATTGGCCCGGTGGCATACAAGCTACGATTACCACAGGAACTCAATCACATTCATCCACCCTTTAATGTGTCAAACTTGAAGAAATGTTTGTCTAATGAGACTCTTGTCATTCCTTTGGAAGAAATTGAGATCAATGAGAACCTCCACCTCGTAGAGGAACCTGTTGAAATCATGGACCTGGAGGTCAAATCGACGAAACAAAGCCGCATTCCCATTGTAAAGGTCCGGTGGAACGCCAAGCGAGGACCCGAATTTATTTGGGAACATGAGGACCAACTGAAACAAAGGTACCCACATCTATTCCCCAACCCTTGAAGTCCCACTCAAAATGAAAATTTCGAGACGAAATTCCTTCTAACGGGGGGATCATGTGACAACCGTCAAATTCAAGTGAAAGTCAACAAGTCAAACTCAATAAGTCAAATCGGTCAAACTGAATTAGTACTTGTATGCTAAAACTTATTCTATGTATAAAAAAATGTGCATTTGTATGTCAAGAATTCAAGTGTCTCGAAGAATCTATATGTTTAGCCATGTAAAAACCCTAAAAAGGGAGTTAAACGCATCAAAACATGAATAAGGACCCTTTCGGGGACTTAAAACAATAAAAAACGAAGCATAACAAAGTTCACAAACCTTGTATCACGAGATTATACGATAATAATGGCTAAGACAAAATCTCTCCCAAATCTATCCAAGTATGTGAAATCTCTCCAAGTATGTTAAATCTCTCCCAAATCTCAACAAGTATGTGAAATCTCTCCTAAACCTCTCCAAGTATGTGAAATCTCTCCCAAATCTCTTCAAGTATGTGAAATCTCTCCCAAATCTCTCCAAGTATGTGAAATCTCTCCCAAATCTCTCCAAACATGTGAAATCCTTCCCAAATCTCTCTAAGTATGTGAAATCTCTCCAGCTATGTATAATCTCTCTCAATTCTCTCCAAGTATGTCAAATCTCTCCCAAATCTCTCCAAGTATGTGAAATCTCTACAAATATGTGAAATCTCTCCAAGTATGTGAAATGTCTCCAAGTATGTGAAATTTCCCCCAAATCTCTCCAAGTATGTGAAATCTCTCCCAAATCTCTCTCAACTTTTTATAATCATCCCGACCCTTAACTTGGTGAAAAACCGCTTGAAACGGAGAGTTATATCGGAAAACAGCTAATTAGGGCCGAAACCCTTCTTAGGAACCGAACCTCTTAGGAACCGAACCCTCCTATTAGAACCGAACCCTCTCAGAACCGAAGATGTCAGAGGCGAACTTGTCAGAAGCGAACTACCCTTCTCGGACGGAGCCTCAGCAGGACCGAACCTTGATACAACCGAAATAGACCGAGGGCTCGGCCTATTTCGCCTCCCTCACATTTCGGACCGAGACCCTCGCACCTTCGTTTCCGCCCTCGCGCCTTCGATCCCATCTTCCCCCTTTGGCTCCTCCTCCCTTCTTTCGGTTCTCACACTCCTAAGAGCCGAACCTCGCATGTTCGGTCCATAATGCCCGGTTTTCGACTACTTTCGCCTCCTAAGCCCATTTTTGACGGGATTTTTTCACCAAATTCATATTTTTAGCATTTTTAACCCCTAAAACTCATATTTTATTTATTTTTCAAGGATTATTAATTAAAAATCATTATTTTATAATAAGAGGAGTATTCTACCCCAGAAGTGGGTCAAGTGTGTCCACTTGCCTCCATGTGTCATCCTCTCATTAGCCAACCTTATCCACATCACACAAACCAATGCAAGCATCACTTCAAACTTACAAGTTGCTCCAACAACCTTAAATATATATATAGAAATCCCTAGAGGATTTATTGGCTTACTTCGCTTGACAAAGAAAACAATAACTCAATTGACTTACAAAACAAGTATTTCATTACACACTATGTGAACTTGTTAATAAATAAATTTATGAGACATTCTCCTTCGGGGTAATCTTAAGTACCACAATAAAGTCCTGTAGTTATAATCAGAATCTCCTGGAGGGAGAGCGTGATAGTTGTATATAGATCTATATTGGGTCTGACAAACCCGCACCTAAGCTGCTTGCAACAGCTAGACCGCCACGTCTGGGGTGACAAGTGTCATAAAATTCTGACTCGTAAAGAACATCGAGTACGAGGTCTTCGAGTTTAGTAAGGCTAAAACATCTCACATGAGAAATTAGCAAAACACTCAGTTCATGGGGATTTAAGGAGTTTTATTTAAATATAAAACCACACACACATAAGTATGACGATTTACTTACATATACTAAGTTTTGGTTCAGGTAAGACTATAACAACCCTTTAGAAAATATTGGATTTTCTGGACATAAACTTGTAACAAACAAAAAGGAACATCATTCATTTTTCATTCATTAATTGCTTATGAACTCACCACTTTATGCTGATACTCTTTCAAAACAACTTATATTCTCAGGTAATCAGTAAAACAGGTAACCACAAGATTTCTGAAGTCAAGATGCTAAGGCGTAGATTCTTTTGCTATATTTTGACATCATACATAATTTATTTGGAAACATATACTTTTGAAACAATGTAACCTTTTAAATTATATTTATGATGATTGTGTTTACTTTCTTCACTATGGTTATGATACTGAGCATGACGTCCTCCGCCCCCGAACATTTCCGCCTTCTGGTTTGGGGGTGTGACACAAGACGACACCCGTTTAAGATAGGTGCCCTCCGTGTTATTAGCTTTTTTTTTACAGTAATTTTAGGGCACGGACAAATGTGTTTCGTCTATCCTTCAAATTTTTGAAACCTGACATTATATTTAGGACACGCAAAAAATGCGTATCGTACATCGGTGCGTGTCATTGTTTGTGTGTCATTAAAGGGTTGTTTTCTACTAGTGCTCTTCTCACTGTACTTGTGCGTCGAAGGCACCAATGTGACCTACTGGATTGTGTATATAAGATGCTAGCTGTCTTTGTGACTCTTGCATGTTTGTATGACTAGGTTAAAATATACCCTAGGGATGGGTCCATTATTGGATGATCGTGTTGAAATAAACCCCAAGGTTAGGCCCATGTATTTATGATTGGGTTGAAAGAAACCCAAGAGCTGGGCCCATGATTGTATGTTGTGTTCGAATATACCACAATGCTAGGCCCAAAAATATGTATGGTATGTGATACTTTAGGGAACTCACTAAGCTTTATGCTTACAGTTTATGTTTATGGTTTCGGGGAATTTTTGTTTCCAAAAGGTAGGAACCGACTTGATCACACTGCATCCCCTGAAGTTTTATTCTGCACTAAATGTTTATAAATTACGCTGATGTTTTGAGAATACTTTGAATCTGATTGTCTTTTGGAAACATGAATGAATGACTTTAACTTATTTAAAATGAAATTTTTACTTGGTATTTTTGAGATGAAACATTATACATGAACATTTCTTGAGACATGCCTCTTTATAAAAGCGAGTACCTTACACTATACATACATACCATGTACACTCTACTTTTATAAACTCTATACAATTTGTTATTCCTAGTAACTTATCCACTTATAAGTTAGGGCTGAGAGCTATTCACATACTTTAGTTAAGGGCTTTTTAGTGATCAGAATATATTCATTAGCTAATTCTAAACACTTAGCATACCTATAATACTATAACCATTAATATACGGAGTGAGATACGTATGTATAGATCTATACGAGTTGACATGCCCACCTGCGATTAGTAGCTACAACCATGGAGTGTTGTAGCTATAAGTATCTAATATCGCTACTATGACATAAAATGAAGTGTTGTAGGGGGTATTTTCAGTCGCATAACTTAGTTATATGACTCACTATAAACATTAACTAGAATCTCTCTCACTTACTACAAACCATGGACTTGGTTGTTTTCATGACTATTTTTAAGTATGAATTTACTTATACAATGATACATTTTGGTTTTCAAAGTTTGTTGAAAGACTCTTTACAAACACAGTTTTAAGTATGGTTATACTTACAAAGAAAATACTTTTTAGACTTTTTGAAAGTGTTACTACTCTTGGAAGAAAACCTATAACTCTCACCAACCTTGTGTTGACCCTTAAAACTACATGCATTCTTAGGGAATCAGTAATCAAACTTTTGAGACGATGGATAGTCATGGATATTAGGCAATCTTGTATTTGTTATCTCTGCCTACATGTTTAAGGTAATTCATGTACTATACTATTATCTTTAAGAACCATGTATTCAAACATCAAAATGGAATACAAATATTATTTGGTTTATTGTTGTACGTGTGCTATATATTCAGTTTACCTATGATCGATGAACTCAGTTGCACAACCCGACATGTTCCTCCGCCTCGGCCGAAGGTGTGACACATACACAGTTATGAATTCAGGCTTATGACTTATGATTTATGGTTTAAGGCTTTAGTGCTTATGAATTAGGGCTTATGGCTTAGGCTTAAGGATTCTAATTATGAATTATGGCGTATGGCTTAGAGCTTAGAGCTTAATGCGCATTCCCACAAGCCAATGCCGACGCGTACCCACTCCACCCATCCACCCTACTATACCACCCACCCACACCCACATCGCCCCACATCTACACCCATACTCTGATGCCTACCAACCCTCACCCCATATAACCTACACCACCCATATATATATATATATATATATATATATATATATACATATATATATATATATATATATATATATATATACATATATATATATATATATATATATATATATATATATATATATATATATATATAGACACACACTATTCCTACAAGCCCACACTGATACATACCTCACCCCCGATAACTTGATTTTTTGTTCACAACTCAAGCCATAAGTTGCAAAATGACAACATTTATAGTGTCATTATATTAATACATATATACGTTTTAAAATTATGATTATATTAAAAATTATTAATTTAAGATAATAATAATAATAACAAGTATTATAAAATAAAATAATATGATTAAAAAAATTATTTATTAAAAGAATAAATATTTATTTTTCTGAATTTATGATAGGTAAATTTTATAGATTTTGGCATTTCCTCTTATATTTCTAAAATATTTTGAATTTCCCATACATCTAATATCAATTAATAGAACTTTACTTCTTCTGACACTAACTTACTAACTTTCATATCTATTAGTAGGGTAACTAATTATAAGTTCATCAAAATATTTAAAAGGGATAATGACTTAGGAGGGTAATAACGTTCCCCATTTGTCCATTTTAGGTCCCTAACGTATTTTTTGTGCGTATTACACCATTAAGGTTATTATAACCGTTTATAAATAGTCATTTTACCGGCTTCTTCCTGTTAAACCATTATGTGGATGATTAGTTGGCATTATTTAGGTGTTGCGTGTGTATTTATCTCCGTAAATTAGGGCAAGACAAATCCCCCGTCTCTATCTCTTCACTCTCATTGTTCTTTCCTCGAGCAACCCCGATCAGATTAGATGGATAAAGATGATACATTGGTCGTGGAAGTCCAATACAACGGGCACTTCTTCCCGAGGCCATTTACGTATTTTGATCCAGATAAACAGGAGATAAGGTACGCCGATTTCAGGGACAAAGGGTATTCTGAATTCATTGCTCACCTAGGGCTGATTACTAGAAGGATGTGTAAAGATGTATACTATTGTCTAGACGGCAAAACATTGTGTCAAGGATTGGCCACATTGCAAAACGATTGTGATTTTCATGAATTTCTTTAATATCTTCATGACAAAAAGAAAGTAACTGTGTATGTGGACCATATGCATGAACCCCTGTTTGACTGGATTGAAATGGAAGAGCCTGAAGTTGAAGATGATACCAACTCCAATGAAGATGAAGTTGATGTAATAGATAAAGAGGGTTGGGAACACGAGGTGGATGATGAGAAGTTTTCTATGAAAAGGGCAAGAGCATGTATTCAAAGTATGCAGAAGAAAGACATGTTTTTGAACAAACTTTGCCCAAATGATGAAGAGGAAGAAGATCCTAATGCTGAGCAACTACCTCTTGTATACCCTGTGCACAATTCTGAGCAACAATGGGATCAAATGGCTCTTGTGTTAGGTATGAAATTCACCAATCCTAGTGAACTCAAACATTGTCTTACCAACTATGCTGTTAAGCATGGTTATGATTTGTGGTATGAAAAGAATGATAAAAACAGACTTCTAGTGAAGTGTTGCAAAGGTAAAGAACCTACACATACTTTTAGGTTGTGGGCTTCTTGGATGCAAGAGGAAAGGACTTTTCAGATTAAGTCACTTAAATCAACTCATAACTGTGGTAGAGTTTTTAAAATAGGCTTAGTGACTTACAAGTGGATAGGGAAACAATATTTCAATGTACTTCTAGAAAACCCCAAGCTTAGTTTGAGGAAGATGAAAGCTCAAATCTCAAACACATACAAGACCATAGTTAGCATTGGACAATGTAGAAATGCAAAAAGGTTTGCATTATCTGAGATTGAAGGCACTCTGAAAGAGCATTATAGTAGGTTGTGGGACTATGGCATAGAAATCAAAAGAGTTAATCCAAGATCAATTGTAAGCATGGAAGTGGACCATATGGCTGATGGAAGTACAATGTTCAAATGGTTCTATGTATGCTTCAGAGGTGTAAGAGATGGTTGGGTAAAGGGGTGTAAAAGAGTCATTGGGATTGATGGACGCTTTCTCAAATGAATTTGCAAGGGTGAACTCTTAGCTGCAGTGGGTACGGATTCCAATAACCACATGTTCCTTATAGCTTGGGTTGTTGTAACTGTTGAGAACAAAGAAACATGGAAATGGTTCCAATATCCACATTTTCTCCCTGCTCTCTATAAAAAATGAAAAAAAAAACAAAGTTTTAGGATAAATGTCATAACTTACACACTTATAATAGAGATTTAAAAAGAAAAGCTTCAATCTTAAAAATTGGACATTACCAATGAATTAGGGCTTATTCTGAATCTTTTCCCCAGATTTTGTGGTGTAGTGGAGACTCAAATCCGAGTAGGGAGTCCACAGTAGCACATGATTCGGTTGTTTGAGGTGGAGGCAAAGGAGGCTTGTGATGACATCTTCTTCTTTTCTTCTTCTTCAACTCTTCAAATTAGGGCACAAGAAATACGGGACCTTATGCGAATCTGGTGATTATAGCCATGTCACCGAACACGTAAGATGCCAACTAAGCAAAACGGGAAGAAACCGGTAAAAGGATTATTCTTAAACGATTATAACAACCTTAATGGTGTAATACACCCAAAAAATACGTTAAAGACCTAACATGGACAAATAGGAAATGTTATTACCCTCCTAAGTCATTATCCCTATTTAAAAACTTCCGAATGTAAACCTAAAAAAATTTCGATACCGCTTCCTCCTTCCTACCTAGCGGGAAAACGAAAAAGTGTTTATCACAAAATCCTTCAAAGAAGTTTGTTCTCTTTAGAAAGTAGGAATGAGTTCTCTTTTTTGTGGTTCCTATCCGCCTCCGACGCTCAACTGATTCACCCTATATCGTCCACCCTGCTTCGCCATTCTACCCTAAATCGCCCCACCTCCATCGTCATTGTGAGTTTTCTTTCGTCTTCCGACATGCTCAACCCTAGATCTTCTGGTTATCTTTCTTTTTTGTAGCATCTTGATTCGGATTCTAGAAAGAGTTATATTTATCATTGTTATGTGAGTGCCGATGGAAATCACCAATTCAAGGTTTGTATTATGTTCTTCGATATCTTTCTTTTTGCAGCATCTTGATTACTATCTAAAACATATCATTGGTTTTTTGTTTCTTCAATATCTTCTTGCTATGTGATGGGATACTATTCCTTATTTCAGGGACCATATCTTAATACAAATGTGTGTGTGTGTGGTTGTTTTGTTTAGAATGTATGTGTATGTATGGCTATTTATTTATAAATTGTGTGTGGTTGCGTGGCAATTTTTTCTATTTTTATGTAATGGTAAGATAATATAAAATCATGAACACCCGAAACCCAAAGATTAATTAGAGCATGACAGAATGTGTCACCGCAAGTGGTGGTGAGATTGCTTATCTCACTTGGGGAAAACAAATCACAGAAAGGTAATATTCTAACAAAAAATTCCCCTCCTAGCAATAGTTTCTCATTATGTTCATATGTCCTATCTTTTTTCTATAACTATTTTAGATTTAGTTTTTCTAATAATTGATTTATGACATCATAACTAATTAAACGTGAATGTTTAATGAAGACATGTTGGTCCAGACCCAAGAAAAACAATCATGCACACACCATTTCTCTGGATTATCTCTTACATAGAAAACAGAAAATATACGTACATACAAATGGAAGAAATTCTACTCTACTTATACTGGTAAACATGCTAAGAAACAGGAATAAACTATCAGCTAAGAACCACAAATATAGGACTACTAAGTCCACGTTTTGAAACCCCTTCAAACTAGGTCATTATTAGACTAAGTCTGACCTATCCAACTTGTGCATATGGAAACCGACCCGACCCATTCGAACCCGTACCCGTGATCCAACTTAACCCATCAAGATTACCCAACATTCACCCCCGTAATCTTGATGAACTTGATCTTTCTTTTCTTGCTACTTGCTTTAAGAACACACGGTTCTTCTATCTTGCTCAAGAAGTATACTTCTTGCTGTCTCATGCATTATGTTTCTTGTTTGCTACTTGCTACAAACCCGAAACTCTCTTCTTGCTATGATTAGTCTTGGCTGCTACTTGCTACAGACTATGCAACAACCCTTCTTGCTTTTCTTTCTTGCAAACCGGCCCTCTCCTGCTTGTTAATCACTTGCTGCCTGCTTCTCCTTTATTACCTGCTAACAAACAACAAAATTCTGCTGCTGCATCTTTCTTCTGATTAACAAACATGATCAGACTTGTTGCTTGCTTTCATTCTTTCATTCTTTCTTCTTTCTTTCTTCTTTCTTTCTATCTTTCTTCTTTCTTTCTTTCTTTCTTTCTTTCTTTCTTTCTTTCTATCTTCTTTCTTTCTTTCTTTCATTCTTTCTTTCTAATTTGCTGCTGTGCAGCCTTTCTTCATGCTTTCTACTTGCTTTCATCTTCTCCATTTGATTACATACAGTTGTAATCAGCCCTTTCTTTCTTGATATGAACCAGGTATGAACCTGGAGGATCTTGCTTATGAGCCACAACTTCGTTTGATCCCCCTACCATAATTCTTCTCCTGCGACATTCTTTCCACCGCTCATTCTTGCTAAAGTCTCTTTCGGATCTTGCTATCATCCTCCGAATCTTGTTGTCTCCTGCTTCGATTTTTGCTTTCTCTTGCTTCTTTTCTTTCTTTCTTGAGCAAATGTTTTTGCTTGCTGCATGCTTCTTTCTGCCAATCACAATTTGATTAGCCTTTCTACTTCCTTTCTGCATATCATAAACTTGCGGCTTTCATCAACATTTGATCAACCCTTCTTCTACATCCCACACTATGAGCCTAGGGCTCTGATACCAAGTGTTGGTCCAGACCCAAGAAAAACAATCATGCACACACCATTTCTCTGGATTATCTCTTACATAGAAAACAGAAAATATACGTACATACAAATGGAAGAAATTCTACTCTACTTATAGTGGTAAACATGCTAAGAAACAGGAATAAACTATCAGTTAAGAACCACAAATATAGGACTACTAAGTCCACGTTTTGAAACCCCTTCAAACTAGGTCATTATTAGACTAGGTCTGACCTATCCAACTTGTGCATATGGAAACCGACCCGACCCATTCGAACCCGTACCCGTGACCCAGCTTAACCCATCAAGATTACCCAACAAGACATACCTTTTATAACATTAGTGGATTTTATGATGACAAATTAAAGGAAGTGGTAATGAATTTTGATGATCATTTTTTATAGTATGAATGCTTTTCTAATTGTGAAACTTAGAAAAACGACTATAATTTAAGAATAAAAATGATTTCTATGATATCATTTTTTTTTTGAGATTTATTGTTCTCAACCTTTTATAAACACATATAAATTGCTTATTTTTTGACTTAAAATAATGCTAATGCAGGTTGACCTATGTTTAAGACCTAGTTAAAGTCCCCATGAAAAAGTTAATTCAAGGAATGGACCAACAAAACAAGACAATGACAAATGCCAGACTTGATAAGGAAAAGGCTACTTTTGTGAGTTTATGCCTAGTTTTTAATTTTTAATTTTAAATTATTATTATTATTATTATTGTTTTTTTTTTTTAATATTAGCCTTTTTGATATGCAGAAAACCCAAAAGTAGAATGCCACAATAGGTTTGCACACATGCAACAACATTTTGGCAATGACACAAGTAAGTTGATGCTCCAAGCCCTTACTTGCCATCCACACCTGGTGGACAACCACTCATGACACCAAGTTTAACTGTTTTACCTAGTACATCTGGTGGCCAACCAATAACACCAATGATTTTTTTGACATGATATGTGGAACATACAAGTGTCCCTTAATAGCAATGTACTAGATATGATCTTCATATCTTTATTTCGTCTTTTTTTTTCAATCTAAGACCAAGGAAAGCTAATCTATCAAGGAACTTGATCGCACTTCTAAGTGTAGGAGGTTTTCCTAAAGAATACTTTTTAGGTTTACTTGAAACTTCATTACAAGAAGCTCAAAAAGTATCCTCAAGTATGCGTGCGACAGTTAGATGTATTTTTCTATCTTACCTTATAGAATTTACAATTGTTCTTGCTTCTCAATAGAATTTATTTGACCTATTATATATTTTTTTTTGTAGTTGGTCTTAATTATGGACAAATGGATGATTCTGCAACTTCTTTAACAATGATTGGGTCTACAATTTTTCTTGCTCCAGAGGCGGTGGAGCTCCTCAATAAAGTCCAACGGGTCATGCATTCTAATGTCATATCTCCTAAATCCATAAATGTTGTTTTCAAAAGAATTGGTTTTGTCATCCAGAAAGGCTAGCGGCACAATTTGTTGCCCGTTTGCCTTCAATCGATATGTATTCAACTACATTAGTGTCGTAAGTTGAAGAGAATGATATAAACTCTTGTGATTAAAAACTTGATGAATTTTCTTTTTGGGTGCCTTTTTTGTTACATTTCAAGATATAAAGAAAATAAGGAGCAATATTAATAACATAAAATGGTAATAATATCTTCTTTTTAGTTTATGACTTATATTTCTTTTCTGTTTGTATACATTGTAGATATACTTTAAATACACCATTTTTGTATACTATTTAACCTGGATTAATGATTAATATTATTTTATTATATTCTTATTTACTCCTATAATATCTATTTGCCACATTTTAATATTATCGCCTTCCATTCATAAATGTGACCGAATGTTAATTAGAATCATGCTTAGAAATTTAAATGTGGCTAAATGGTAGAGAATAGACACACATTTTAGATAAAAATGCAATGGTTTTAACAATTATGTATCACCAAACGCAAACAATTGTCACATTTTTTTTATAATTTTATTTATGTGACTAAATGATATCACATATCACGCTTTTACGTAATGGAAATGTAAGTAAACGTAACAAATAGCCACATTATTTAGAAAAATATGTTGCTATAACTAATTTACAACGATGGTTTTAACAATTATATATCGCCAAAAGCAACCAATGGTCACATTCTTTTCTTTGTGATTTTTCTTTACGTGGCTAAATGATATCATAAGTCACAGTATAACATAAATAAATGTCACTAAAGCGTAACATTGTAACAAATAGCCACATGATTTAGGAAAATGTGTTGTTATACATACTATTCAACGATGATTTAACAACTATGTATGACGAAAAGCAAATAATGATCACATTTTTGTTCATTATGTGGCTTGTTCATGTCACTAAATGATTTCATGTCACACTTTATCGTAAATAAATGTCACTAAATGTTACCAAATGGCCACATCATTTAGAAAACAAGTGGTGCGATAAGTAATATTCAATGATTTTTTTCCCAAATATGTATCACTGATACCCAACCAATGGTTACATTTTTTTCTTTATGAATTTCCTTTATGTGAATACATGAAATCATATTTCACGCATTAACATAAATTAAAGTGATTAAATGATATCATACGTCTTACTTAAACATAAATTAATGTGACTAAAGGGTAAACACTAGTCACATTTTTGTATAAACTAACCATGATTAACACAAACTCGACTCACGTTATATGTGACTAAAAGCTAGGTTATAGTCATACTTAAATGATAAATTTCAATGTGGCGGTAAGACACATGTAGTGTCACGACGTACGGTGACATTTTTGAGGAAAAAAAATAAGTGTGACTGTATGATACGATCACTTTTTTATAGGCCATAAAAACTGTGGTTATAAGTCATTTTTGTTGTAGTGCAATACATGACAATAGAATGATAACCGCCTTGTCTATTAGGATGGTGATTCAATTACCATGTGCATATCATTTTTGTTATTAAACTCCATCATATCATGCAAACCCTTAAACATCGCGACTAAAAATTAAGTTTATTTATCACATGTATCCTAATCATTCGGCCTAGAAAAATCCATATAAATAAGTGTAGTTTATCATAACTTTCATTGCAATCACTAAAAATGAAGCATAAGTTTTGACAGTTACACTTATGTTTGTGTCCAAATTAACACCAAAAGTGTATGTTGTATATTAGCAAGAAATGATATGTTAAGGACCGATATTTAATTAGTTGTACAAAAACTGGAAAGCTGGATAATTGGAAAGTTTATCACTAGGCTTAACGTTTGCATAATCTTTTACTTGCAAGGCAGTAGTTAGGTCATCAACAGAGAAAGGCATTCTGCATGTGAAAACACAAATTTCTAATTAGTAATATAGTTTCATTTGATGTGGATAAGTAAGACAATATCGGTGAAGGAGGTAAATCCATAATTATTGGAGGTTCCCACGAACTTGCATTCAAACTAAGGTTGAAGCTAAGTCCAATCAACTCAGAATATTTAGATATTTGGCTTATGTGTTTGGTCAGTAAGGGTTTCATTGAATTAGTAACATACGATGATGAAAAGAAGAATATATCTTGTTAAATAAGCATATCATCAAAGAGATAAAGAATCCTATGAATTATATATAACTATATTTATCTAAGTTAAGACAACATGAGGCATTGTACCTGAACCTATCTTCTATTAAATAGGAATTGCTGCTAGCATTACTAGATTCTTCTATCATCAACATCCTCAAGATTGAAATAACCTATTCAAGATAATATAATGACAAGTTATTAAGTTAATTTATATACAAAATTACAGGACAATTTTTAGTTACCTAAATATGAAATTTCACATGTAATACTTACTTCCGGGGAAACACATGGAGTGTTGCCATTGTCATCCTGAAAAAGAGTGCATATTCTATGCAATTGTTGGAGACTTAAAATCTGCAATAAGTAGCGAGTCATCGTATGAGATAGCACGTAGGCATCTGGATGACGGTACGTAGTGGATCCTGATGAATGACAACTCCCCTAAAGGGATATATTGGTTTGTTTTACATAGAATTTTGAAAACAATAATCACTTTGTAATTTGTTTGATCCAGTTTGATTATGAAATTAGCTTGAATTAATCAGGTTAAGTTTTAGAATTTTCAAACAGACCAGGTTCTTTCAAACATACTAAATTAGTTCAAGGTATATATTTAAAAACCATTCCCCAAAAGTCTTTGCAATGGTGAAAGTCTTTGTTTTCTCACGAATGAAATTATAATAAAATTAGTCCAACGAAGACTAATGCTTTGAACATGGTCAAACAGGCTTTAAACATGGTGAAATAGGCTGAGGCTCATTCAGATTTGGTCCACTAGCTACTATTCTAATATATATATTTTTGAAAATAACCTTTTAAATTAGGGAATCAAAATGCTATTTTACACCAAATTTAGTGTATAGTTGTTCCAACCCACACCATTCCTTGCATCAATATGGTGTCGGTAAATAATAAAATACACAATATTGAGTTATGCTATCCACATAAAAAGCAATTGTATTAATCTTCTCTTTATACAATTGATACCTTCAACTTTGATATTTATGATACAGATTAAATAAATATTATGCATAACAATGAACCGAACGTGGTATGAAATTTAGCAACTGCTTTTATAATTTTGTTGTAGTATAATTTTTTATTCATGCTATCTTTACCGTTGCAAGAAGCGGTGTTAAATCGAGTGCCCAATAACAACCTTGGTGTGAATGTAGTTGAACATATGTCAATACTCAACATATGCAATTGTTCATGCATCAATATTTTAGTATTCATAAACGTATGTATTTCATTCTAATACTGGCTAAATCAGTGTCTAGCGAGAAAGAGAGACTTACTGGGCATAGATCATCGGTGATTTCTTCATACGTTATCTGGTCTTTTTCATTTAATGTCTAAAATAAAGATATTGAATAAAGTTAACACGCAAAAGAATGCTCCCTTAATTTGAAATAAGGAAAAAGAAAAAGATATATTTAATGAGGATAGAAGAAAACCAAACTAGAACCTCAAAAGGAAAACTTAATTGAAAGAAACATACCAAGAACCCAATAGCCTCTGTAACAGGCTTTAGTTCATCCAAAAATGAGGCTGCATACTATGATAGAAAGAAAAAAAAACAAATAACACAATTGCCAAATAAGACTTAACTAAACTTATTACCGAAGAGTTAATACTAGATAGCTAAAAGTTAACCCATTTTAAAGGTGGTTCGTTATCGGATATGTATATAGTTTTACAAAGAAATTGCATATGTAGTCACCTAACATTTCCTCAACGGTACAAAAATTACTCGTTAATGTGATGTATTTCATTCCAAAAAAGAGTTGATTATTCATCAACATAAAAACAACATAACTTTCGCAATTAAGCACGAATAGTTCTAGAGCTTATATGGAAAATCGAGTAATTACATTTCCAAGTCAGGGCTAATCTACGCTAATAAAGTATTTAGTGCGCATAGAGACGCATATGTATGTACATACATATATACACTGTCATACAAGATGTTTGTATGCACGTATGTATGTATCGGTTTTATAATATCCTTTTTTTTCTTAGTTGTTAATAGATATAACAAACTCATTTAAAATTCATTTTTTGTGTGTACAATAATAACTCATTCGGGCAGACATTTCTCTAAAAGGTTTGGTCGTTAATTACAAGAGACTATTTCTTACGGTACATATTCTTTATTTTTATGAAACTGCAAAGTGTGGATATCATATCTCACCACAAGGAACAATAATTTAAAAACTACATGTCTAATTATACGTGAACTCTTTCATTAGTTTTATATTACACGGAGTATGTTGAAGTTAATGTCAAATGATCTATTAGCACATTTTACACATAAATTACTATCTACTAAGAGTTGTAAAAGCTTATAGTAGTTCATCCCGGTTTGCATTTTCAACAAGTTTATGGTATGTTACCATGACTGACATGGATGACATGCATTGCATAAACTAAACCATTTAGTTATACTTCTCCAATTTCTTAGTTAATCACGAACCTTCCAACATGTTGAAATTGGTGTTTATATTGCTAGGAAGAAGAGCTTTAAAGGCTTATGTCCGTCTTGTTAGATTTAGAAGCCCCCCCCCCCCCCCCCCCCCTATTACCTACCCAGTCTCCCAATAACTATTATGTGTTAGTAGGGGACAAGGGAGAGGAACCCCTGGCCCTCGTCATTGGCAACACCAGAGAAAGATAAATATACTTGTGTAGTTTGTATAACAAAGTCCAAGACTTTAAGGTGAAGCTTTAGACGAAATCTAATTAGAGAAATTGTTGGGTGTTGCTTAAGGACGAAACTTTAGAAGCAAGGTTGTGAGCAAGCTAGAAGCAAAGTCTGAAGAGTCAGTGAAGCCATGAACTGAAACATGAATACTATCATCGGAGCTCATCGCTTGAAGTTCCGAATCTTGGTTGTGATTTCATGTGATTTTCTTGAAGACCAGGTTTAGTATGTACAAATATCGACACATATATGGCGGTGACATCATAGGTACATAAACCTCGGCCCATAATAAACACGTTAAAATTTTATTATAAATAGATCTATTTTTATGAGTGTAACCTTAAGGAAAGAATAATATGTGTGTCGAATATTATCAATAAAATCTCTCTTTAGTTCGACAGCAGACCTACCTATGATCAAGTGAACCACTTATATCCTTGTGTTATTGTTTAATATACACATCCGTATTAACGTGTTTATGTTCCGAGATGTTCTTAATCATAACAAAATTTTCCTATTTGTAGTCTTGTTTTCCTTTCTGTCTAATTGAGTTTTCCTTCCATACTATAATCCCATCTATTTTGTTATGAATTATTATGGTATTAAAGCTCTATTCAATCCATATTTTTCTATTTGTTAAATGTGGAAGACTTTGTTGTAGGCAGTAGTTACTGAATTAAAAAGGTTTATGTTTAATTCCTATTCACGTTTTTCATGTATGTTTTTCGTTTTTGTCTGTATTTCATTGTTGCAAGTATTGCTTGTATCTGTTGCTAGTATTACTTGTCTATTTCCTATTTATTTTTGACAATATAGGTTGAAAACATAATTCTTTTTATTCTATTAGTACCCTAATTGATGGTAAGAAGTATGCTTAAATGAGTTATGTAATGAAGAAAATTTTGTACAAGAAACATATGTTGTCATTTGTTAAATGTGTAATAAATGAACCGACAAATAAGAAGCTGATTATGTTTACCGAAGGTCTTTTTGTTTTGTTTATTTTCGAAGGGATTATTCCGGAACGAATAACTATGGAAGGGTATGTTGGTGATTTTAGTGTCATCATGTCATTTTAAGTAACTGGAAGTAACAGGTGAGCTAAGGGGATTCATAATTTGTACTCTAATATATGTACGAGGTTGTGCGGAGTGCACGCATGTATAAGATCGAATTAGAAGCTGGTTCCACGACTAGTCGGGGGTCCGGGAGCAGCGCCCCTAGCGGGGTCCAAGGGGCAGAGCCCTTGGTTGGGGTCCCGCTACCAGGTCAGCGGACAGGGTCGACCTGCGAGGTTTGGGGCAGTGCCCCAAATCCTCACCGAATTTTACATATGGGAACATAGTGGAAATTCCAATTTCTTGAGGGTGATTATGGTAAAACAAATGAAACTCGTTAGTTTTGGTAACCCTAAATCCTCATTAAATCCGGATTAATATTACTTGCTTCCAAAGCAACTAAGGACGGCCCGACCCTAATGAAACCCTAATCTTGTTTAATATATAAACATCTGTTCCTCTACAGAAGAGGGTTATAATCTTATACTCTCTTTTTCATCATACTTTCATAGAATCCTCTAGCATATTGGCTTACGTTTTCTATGCCTAGAAATGTAAGTGTCCACTTGGATTATCCTAGAATGAATTTCTTGTAACCCAGACATAGGGTAGAAATATCAGTTCGGAAAGTGATATCACGATCCAAGTTGGTATCCAGATCTCCACCTCAAACTGTAATATTTCCTACAATCAAACTGATATTTCCTGTTTCTGGAGATGGGTGACTCAATCTACGAGATGACCCATAAGTTTGCAAAGATGGAGAAGTTCGAAGGTGTTGACTTTAGGCGGTGGAAGAAGAAGATGCACTTAATGCTGACTACTCTCAAGGCAGCGTATGTGCTAACTACTCCTAGACCAGCAGAGCCTGAGGAAGGTGTTGTTGAGACGGATGAAGAGACAAGAAAGAGACAGAAGTGGGACAATTATGACTACATCTGCAAAGGTCACATTTTGAACGGTATGTCTGATTCTTTATTTGATATCCATAGTGAAGCCTTGTGTGCCAAGGAGTTGTGGGACAGTCTTGAACTGGAATACATTACTGAGGATGCTTCTAGCAAGAAGTTTCTGGTCAGTGACTTTAATAATTACAAGATGGAAGATTCAATGTTTGTCATTGAACAGTACAATGAACTCCTTGGCATATACGGCCAGTTTAAACTGCACCGTATGAATATGAATGAATCCATTGTTGTGTCCACTATCATTGATAAACTGCCTCCGTCCTGGAAGGACTTCAAACATAACTTGAAACATCATAAGGAGGAACTGTCATTGGTTTAACTTGCTAGTCACATTTGTATTGAAAAATCTCTTCGTGCAAAGGAAAGTGAAAAATATGAAAAACCCAAAGGAAAAGTTGAACCTGGACAGCCCTCGGTTCATATGGTTGAAAACAAACCAAGGAACCAGAACCACAAAGGACATGGCAAACATAAGCAAGAACATGTCCTAAGAAACTCCCACAAAAAGAGAAAGGATCCAGTTTGTTGGAGGTGCAATCAAGTTGGGCATTGCAAGCGTGATTGTCGTGTGAATTTGGGCAACAATGGTGCTGGAAACAGTGGAACCAATGGGAAAGTGAACGGGTGTTCGGCCCAAGTTAAAGGAGGTCAGTTTTTGACAAACTTTGATAATTCTAATCAGAATAATGTTTATTATGTTTCATTTTTCCCTGAATCATTCTATGTGCAGGATGATGATGTTACTTGGTGGATCGACTCCGGAGCAACGAACCATGTATGCAAGGATAAACGGATGTTTGAAACACTAACTCCGCTTGAAGATGGGTCGGTGCTGAAAATGAGAGACAATTCTTTTATTCCTATTTTTGGTTTAGGTGTCGTGTGTCTTGAATTTACTTCTGGAAAGACAATTAGGTTATTTGATGTTTTGTTTGGTCCCAAGATTCGCAAGAATCTTGTTAGTTCTAGTTGTTTGAGTTTTCCTGGTTATAAACAAGTTATTGAGTTGGATAAGTTTTTTTTGTCTAAGGGTGGAAGGTTTATTGGCTTTGGATATTTAAATAATAGAATGTTTCGTTTAAATATTGTTGGCAAATTATTACCTATTCAGAATTCTGCATTTGTATCTTTTGCTTCTAATGTTGATAAATCTATGCTTTGGCATTTAGGATTAGGTCATGTCAACTTTAGAAGGATGCATGAGATGTCAAAAGATGGATTAATTCCAGCTTTTGATATGACAACTGATAAATGTAAAACATGCATGCTTACAAAAGTGACAAAACAGCCCTTTCCTAGTGTCACTAGAAATTCAGCTGATTTGGAACTTGTACACAGTTACCTGTGTGATTTTCATTTCACTCCTTCTTTGGGGAATAAAAAGTAGGCAGTCACTTTTATTGATGACTGCACTCGGTTTTGCTATGTGTATTTGTTGCATTCTAAGGATGAAGCCTTGGATAAATTCAAAATATACAAAACCGAGGTGGAATTGCAATTGGGCATTCCGGTTAAATGTCTCAGGACTGATAGGGGATGTGAATTTATGGATCCCATATACTTCCAATCAGTGGGTATCATTCATGAGACCACGACACCTTACACGCCTCAACAGAATGGTATTGTTGAACGCAAAAATCGAGTTTTAAAGAAAATGGTAAACTCGATGTTGTCTTATTCGGGATTGAGTGAAGGATTCTGGGGAGAGGCCATATTAACGGTCTGATATTTATCAAATAGGTTTCCAAATAAAAGGAACACAATTGTCCCATCTGAACTTTGGTTCAAGAAAAAGCCGAATTTGATTTATTTTTGGGTTTAGGGATGTTGGGCAGTTGTAAAACTCATCGAGCCCAAAAAGAAGAATTTGGGAGAACATGGAATTGATTGTATATTCATTGGATATGTTGAACATTCCAAAGCATATAGGTTTTATGTAGTGGAACATAATGATTCGATTTCGGTTAACACTGTTATCAAATCACAAGATGCAATTTTTGATGAGATGCGGTTTTCATCGATTCAAAGGCCTAAGGATCTGACTTTTGGTGCTCTTAAAGAGAAAAATTCAGAAAAACGATATGGTGGTAATGTGCAAGAACCACAAGAGCTTCGTAAAAGCAAAAGAGGCAATATTGCGAAAAATTTCGGATCCGACTTCCAATTGTACTTGGTGGAAGGTTCAAGGGATGAAATTAATATTGAATACTCTTATTGCTATAGTATTAAATATGATCCTAAGACTTATCAAGAGGCCATGGAGTCTCGTGATAGTGCCTTTTGGAAGGAAGCAATTGATGATGAAATGTCATCAATTCTTGAGAACAACACATGGGTGTTGTCTGATTTGCCTCCAGGTTCTAAACCACTCGTTTGCAAAATGGATTTTCAAAAAGAAAATGAATGTTAATGGGACTATTGTCAAATTCAAAGCCCGTTTAGTCATTCAAGGTTTTAGAAAAAAATGTCAGTATTGACTATTTTGATACGTATGCTCCAGTTGCACTTATTTATACTATTAGATTGTTGGTTGCCCTGGAAAGTATCCACAATCTAGTTATTCACCAAATGGATGTAAAAACAACATTTTTAAATGGTGATCTTGACGAGGATATTGACATGAAACAACTAGAAGGTTTCATTATGCCCGGTAAAGAGCATATGGTTTGTAAACTTGTCAAATCTTTGTATGGGCTGAAACAAGTTCCTAAATAATGGCATCAAAAATTTGATGAGGTGATTTTTTCTTTTGGTTTCAAGATAAACTAATGTGACAAATGTGTTTATAGTAGATTTAATGATGCTACTTGAGCTGGAGTGATCATTTGCTTATATGTAGAAGTCATATTGATTATTGGTACCGACCAAAATCAAGTGGATGAAACAAAGACATTGTTATCATCCAAGTTTTCCATGAAAGATTTAGGAGAGGCTGATGTAATTCTTGGAATAAGAAATAGGAAGATGAACAAAGATTGGTAATGACTCAAGGTCATTATATTGAGAAAATTCTCAAGCAGTTTAATTTTACCGAGTGTTCTCCTGTGAGTACTCCTATGGACCCAGGTGTGAAATTAATGCCAAATAATGGCGTTCCCATTTCACAATTGGAATACTCTAAGGCTATTAGTAGCTTGATGTATCCCATGACAAGTACCAGACCTGATATTACTTTTGTTGTGGGTAAGTTGAGCAGGTACACTAGCAATCCTAGTGCTCAGCATTGGCAAGCAGTGAATAGAGTGTTTAAATATCTCAAGGGAACCATGAATTATGGTTTGAGTTATTTGGGGAGTCCTTAGGTTTTAGAAGGTTATTCAGATGCAAGTTGGATTACCAACATGGAGGACAATTCCTCAACTTCTGGTTGGGTATTCTTGCTTGGGGGAGGTGCCATTACTTGGGCTTCCAAGAAGCAATCTTCCATTACAAACTCGACAATGGAATCTAAGTTTGTTGCGTTAGCAGCTGCTGGTAAAGAATCAGAGTGCCTAAGGAATTTATTCAATGAGATTCCTTTGTGGTCTAAACCGATAGCACCTATTTCTATCCTTTGTGATAGTGCTTCCGCTTTGGCTAAGGCATATAGCCAGGTTTATACTGGCAAGTCTAGACATCTAGGTGTTAGACATAGTATGATTAGGGAACTAATCATGACTGGTGTGATTTTGGTTGAGTTTGTGAAATCGCAACAAAATTTGGCAGATCACTTGACTAAAGGTCTGAAAAGAGACTTACTGCACAAGTCTGTAATCGGGATGGGATTAAAGTCCATTTAATTCTATATTGATGAGACATCCAATTCCCTCCTAATATAATGTTAGGAGTGGAATTAAATGTGGAAAGTTCATACTTATAGATTGGAACACATGAAGTATTCATCTCAGGTATGTGTTCAGTTATGCAAGTTAGCCAGGTTGAAGTTTAACTTCTTAATAATTCCTTTGATAAATGTATGTGCAGATACATGGAAAGGAGTTACCTACGTGATTGTCAAGTGTAGCCGGATTTGAAGAGGTTGTGGACTTGACCTTGATACGATCATGAGAGGATTGGAACACATGGCTTTATAATAGTGTCAAGTTGTATTATGCTAGAAATTCAATAAACTAGTATGTATTTTCCTTTCTGGTATTCAAATGGGTTGATGGGTTCAATTCTTAGAACACCCTGATTCTCGAGTATTTGAAAATGTATGATACAATATGGAAATTCAGTCGTTTCGATATTTTCATTATGTACTAGTTTGTTTTGTTTGATAAGGTTATGTTTGTTCAAGGGTTACACTAAAATGGGGGAGGAATGTTGGTGATTTTAGTGTCACCATGTCATTGTAAGTAACTGGAACTAACATGTGAGATAAGGGGCTTCATAATTTGTACTCTAATATATGTACGGGGTTGTGCGGAATGCACGCATGTATAAGATCGAATTAGAAGCTGGTGCGACGACTAGTCTCGGGTCCGGGGGCAGCGCCCCTGGGTCCGGAGTTTCCAAAGGGGCGGCGCCCCTTTGGCAGGGTCTAGGGGAAGCACCCCTAGCGGGGTCCAAGGGGCAAAGCCCCTAGCTGGAGTCCCGCTGCCAGGTCAGCGGGCAGGGTCGACCTGCGGGGTTTGTGGCAGCGCCCCAAAACCTCAACGAATTTTACATATGGGAACATAGTGGAAAATTCAATTTCTTGAGGGTGATTATGGTAAAACTAACGAAACTCATTAGTTTTGGTAACCCTAAATCCTCATTAAATCCGGATTAATATTACTTGCTTCCGAAGCAACTAAGGACGACCTGACCCTAATGAAACCCTAATCTTGTTTAATATATAAACAGCTCTTCCTCTACAGAAGAGGGTTACGATCTTAAGCTCTCGTTTTTCATCATACTTTCACAGAATCCTCTAGCATATTGGCTTACGTTTTCTGTACCTAGAAACATAAGTGTCCACTTGGATTATCCCAGGCTGAATTTCTTGTAACCCATGCATAGGGTAGAAATATCAGTTCAGAAAGTGATATCACGATCCAAGTTGGTATCCAGATCTCCACCACAAACCCTAATATTTCCTACAGGGTATATTCTAGTAATGTAGAGGTTGAAGGTTCTTAGTAGATAAAAGATTAAAGTTAGAGGACTAGAGCTCATATCTAGAAATGTTATAAGGATAAAGGGATCATTTCTGGTTTAGTTAACCTATTTCTTTCTTTCTAGTTATATAGTTTCTACTATCAGAGAGAGAGAGAGAGAGAGAGTGTGTGTGTGTGTGTGTGTGTGTGTGTAAACCATCGAGTGGGTTAAGGTATAACAAGAGTGCAAAAAGCCGAAAACACCTGCTAATTTTTATGTTAGTATAACAAGAGTGCGAACCATCGAGTGGGTAAAGGTATCCTCTAGTATTGTTTTAACGTGGTTATGTTCAGGTGGTGTGTTGTAGCAGGTTAATAAACCCTCGAGTGTGTTATAGGCATTCATGATGTGGTGCTATTACGAATTCAAAAGTGAGATTAGTGGATAAATCTTATGATTAAATATTTAGTTTAGATGGTGATGGTAATAAAACCGAGTTCACAGGAATTACCAAACATGTAAGATTGAGTTAACCCCTTATGGGGTTTAACCGTTTAGTAGTTGTGTTTGGGAAATTTGTTAATTTGGTGACAAATAGTTACCAAAATTGTTAGTGGTCGGGTGAATGATCATAGTTGTAAATGTATTAACTAAGCTCCCAATTTTATGGTCAAGCTTTAAGAACTTGTTATATTGCATTAATAGGTGTTGACAAGGTGACACGTGAGTAACCATCATGCAACTTAAGACCAAGACCATCTTTATTTTTCACTAACTAATCGGGTAAGTACATGGGGATTTTCTAGGTACATACTAAAGTGAAATATTTTGTATGTAGTGATACTATTGGTGATTATATATGTTCTGATAACTATGCACAAGCTTGTTTCTTTTGATGAAAACGTTTTGAAAGTGTGAGTCTTTGATTTCCCATGTTTTCTTATTGTAAAATAGGAAACTTTGGTGATTAAAGTGCTTTGAATATTCATGGGTGACTATTATAAAATTAAAATAAGGTTAGTTTATTAATTAGTGTGTTGATTTATTAGTAAGTCTTATAATGAGTGTATAACATCAATCTTTTGGGTATTGATATTTATATTATACAAGGGATTCCATTATTGATAACTTTATTGGTAATTATTCGTGATGAGTTTTCTGTGTTTATAGTATGTACATATCCTTATTTATGACAGATTTAGGTATGGGCATCTATGTGATAGTATTGGTGAAAGATAGTGAACGTGATTGACATTACTAGTGGAAAGTAGTGACTAGGGGTATGTGCTATTGAAGATAAATATGCAAGACTAATTATTGATAACATGAATAATCTTATCCGAATGTGATTTTTGGGACTTGAAGGATAAAATCCCTAGCTAGTTTTTTTTCCTTTGGTGTAGCGTGTGTATTGCTTGTTTAAATCTTATAACGTCGTGATTATATTTCAATATATTTCGAAATTATATTTTAGAGTATCGTGTTGGTCAAAACCCATGTATTCATGACTTACATTGTATGTGATATGTTCTTAGGTTTGGGAGGTGAAGATTATAGTACGCAACGAGAGACATACTATCTATGATGTAGACGTGTTTGTACAATTATTTCCCTTTTGTGTGGTTCTTGTTATTGATATTGTAACACCTAAGTATTTTCACTCTGATGTTTTTAGAAGATTTTGTTAAACCTTATTTTACAATGGTTGTATAACATGATATTAGTTCATCCACGGTAAATTATATGATTTGAAAATATGAGTGTTACAAAACCCTAAAAGATAACTCTATCTCTATCTAGCCACATGTATAGAAAGAAAAGATAATTCTCTCTAATACTAGTCCTCCTAATTAGTTTAGTTCAGATTTCTTGTCATGTCTATTGATTTAGAGATATTAAATATATCACTTAAAAGTTAGTTTTGAGTGCAAGTTGTTAAGAGAATTATTGTTATGAGTTGTGAGTTGTAGAAGTTTTACACACTAGTTCTTTAATAATATGAGTTATATGTAAGTCTTGTTTACATACTTCCTAGTTAAATGGTTGTATGCCAGATTTAGATCAAATCTTTTATTTAAGGGGTATGTGTTGAGTTGTGGAGCCTGATTCTTCATTTGACCCTAAGGCCGCTATACAAACTAAGAAAGAGTTCCATTATCAATTTCAACTTGAAAATGAGTCATGGCCCAACTTCGTCACAATTTTTTTAGCGGGTCTTATTGGTAGTAGGCCATTGTGCTCCTATAAATAGCTTCCTTGAATTTTTATAACCTAAGCTAACTTAAGCTAAGATATCCTAAATGTAATAAAACATATCAATTAAGTTCTTTTTCTCTCGCTCTCTCTTGCTCTCTCTCTCTCTCTCCCTCTTTCTCTCTTTATCTCTTGTTCGTCCATTATAGTGGAAAGGTTGGTTTGGAAGAATACAAAATACTAGATATCACGGGTGTTGAGGATGCTATCCTCAAAATAACTTTAGGAACTAATTGGAATTTGAAGAACATCAAGTACATCACAATCTAAATGGTTCATAAATTCCAGAAGACGGATGGAAAGGTAAATAGGTCTCTTTCAGACACTTGAAAGTTTTAAGTTGTGTATAGTATTTCAAGATCAAGGACTTCGAAAGAGACAAGGTTATGGTCAAGGAAAGGAAGTGTACATTCATAGGCTACATGTCAGATGAAATACGTTATAACAAATGGGATAACCACAACAAGAAGGTTGTCGGAATCTGTGGTGTACTTTTCAACGAAAGTGTCTTATACAAGGATGAGAATACAAAGATCCACACCAAAGAAAAACAACTAGAAAAGAAAATTAAAGTTTTTTTTATGCCTCATATAGCATCCTTTTATTATATGTTGAGGTCATGTTCATTGGTGGGTCATACATGTATGTGATCAACAATATGAAGATGTTGTTGTCCAGAGAGTTCGAGATGAAAGACTTTGGGGCTCCCAATCATATATTGGGCATTAGCATAGCTACAAACATTTTTGCATGTACTTTAATGTTGGAAATATTGTCCAATGACATTAACTATTTTATAATATTTCTAATTATATCATGATCCTTTTGGGTTGGTCTCATAACACAATTAACAATAAGGAACTGAAGAAAAATTCATTATTAATTTATTAATTTATTAATAAATTAATTGGAAATTATTTTGGATTTTATCAAATAGTTTTAGTTAATTGAAAGGCTTGAATATTAATTAATTAGTAGAGATTAATTGTGATAATCCAGAAGCCTCCTGGAAGAAGCATATGGACGATTTTTGTCTATCTTGGTAGGGTTAAGGCGTGTTTTGAATAAATATTATATTTTACTATATGGATTGCATAAGGATTTATCAACTGCGAATAAATAGATTGTTAGGGATCAAGCACCAGTGGTTGATTCCATCTCTGAAAATCGTCTACCCTCTTTCTCTTTCTCTTTCTCTCCATCTCTCACTTATTGCCGAAAATCACAAGTTGTTCCTAGGATTAGTGATTTTTGAATTTACCTTCCTAAGGGTTATTCTACATTTCCTTATTGGAGTTTTAGGTTTGACTACATTAGAGAGATTCTACTTTGGGTCCTTCATCCTTTGCAAGAGCTGGCAATCATAAGGTTAAAACCAAAGTATCAAGAGCTTAGTTATTTTATCCTTCTCCAGTTTAGTTTTTAAAGTAGGTTGTTAGTAAAACCAAGTTGTTAGGATGTATGTACACATAGGAATGATTTTGTTTATTATTTGTGCTAATCCTTTATATATAGATGTAATAAAAACCAACAATGGTATTAGATCCTTTACATTTTAATTATATGCACTTCTTTGTAAAAATCAAAAAACGTTGTTCTGGATCTGTGATGGACACTACACACCTAAATTTCCAGATTTTCGAATTTTCTAGGTTTTTAGAATTATGGGGATAAACCCCTTAATTTAAATATTATTTAAAATATTTAAGTTTGAATATTCAATCTAAGAGTAGTTGTAAATGTTATTTAAAAAAATTTTAATATGAATATTTAAGTAAGTAAAATTTGAATATTATTTAAATTAGAACTTAAGTTCGAGTATTTAATTTAAATATTGTTTAATAGAGAATTAATTAGAATATATAAAATATAAAGATATAAATCTAAAAGGTTTAAATTTATTATATGGTATGATTACTAAATGTATGACAAACTTACAATATGTGTCCTCACATGTTTAATTAAAACATCATCGTCGACGCATGACTAGGCCCACTCTCTCTAATGTTATAAGAGATGTTTAAGGAGATTTCTATAATGTCTAATGAGGTCGATTTTGAAAAGCTCATAGATTACCACACTCACCGCCTCTGGTCATTTTGAGAGTGGAGTTACTGAAACGATTTGATTAGATAATGTTCAAGTTAAAAGCATTAACTAAAGTAATAAAAAAAATCTCGTTTTATATTATAAAACTATGAGATGTATGAAAAACACACATTTTACTTGTATTCTGATGATGGAGCGTTTGTAGTTAACCATCACATCATTGCGAGAGTACAAGTTGAAATTATGTGTCACTTATAAATTTGTTGTCAATGGAGCGTGTGTGGTAAACTGGCATGTTGATGGAAGAACAACTTGTATCCAGGGTCACACAGTTTTGCATGATTGACCCATAATATAGTCTATGAGCAACGACATCCCCATCATAGAATTGAGATGAGCACAGTACGCTATTTACATTCGATTGATTGACAATGAATCTAGAATGATTTAAGAGTTTTAAAAAGATTAAAGCTAAAAAGGTGCAATGCCTACCAAAATAACTTTGTAGTGTGTTTACGACATCCCTTTACACATTGTGAAACCAAATATGTATCCTATTATAATTGATAATTCATTTTAGGTTTAATAATTATTTTAAGGATGAAATCAAACTAACTAAACGTACGTTTTGTAGATGTCGAATGAATACAACAACCTTCATCCTTCTCTTCCACCATCTCACTCTAACTTCTCACTCTTCTTAATCATTTCAAGGGAGAAACTCACTGGTCCAAAGTATTTCGACTGGATTCGTGCCTTAAGGATTTCCTTGATGTATGAGGGTAAAGAGTATGTCCTTAATGGATATCTCGCCTTACTAGATGATGATTCATCTGAAGAGGAAGTGGTTGCTTACAATAAGCATTACGATGAATCAATAAAGTTTTCTTGCATAATGTTAGCGACGATGTCTTTTGAGCTCCAAAAGAGTAGGCTCGACATGAACGATTCGAGAACGTGAAATCCTTGATGGCTTGCAAACATCAATATGGGACTTTTGTATCTTCGCACATCCATAAAATGAAGTCGTACATGGAAAGATTGTGGAACTTGGATGTCTAGTTTCCAAAGGAGTTGGTCATTTACATGGTCCTCAACTCAGTTTGTGCTTCATATCATCATTTCATTATAAACTATATTATGAACAATCTCGACAAGGCATTAATGGAACTTCATGGCATGTTGAAAATTGTCAAAGCTATTATGCTTTAGACTAGAAGGTGTTAGATCTATATGCTGAAGAATAATTTTAGAGTGATGTTTTCCAATAACATATGATCCTATAGAGTCACGCATTTAGCAAGTTGGCACATATTGAATAAATATTATTAATATGATTATTGATAAATATATCCAACTGTTGTATTAAATTAAGAAATTATTATTTACTGAAATAATATTTTATAAGATAGAATAATAACTAGAAAGTCATTGTGTATGATTTATATGTTGTGTATATGTTTTTGGACCATTTTTTGTCAATTTATTTAAAGATAGTTTCTACATATATAAAAGGTGTAAATACTTGTATAAAACAAGTAAAGGAAGACACCCGTGCTTTGACTTCTTCCCAGTCAAAGTCATAGATAGTGAGGTAAGTGGTGAGGTTGCTTATAATGCAACCTATTACACCCCCATGTCTCTTCCATTTTAACACAAAATTTCATTTATGAGGTATGGTGTTTACTACTTGCAAGTTGCTATAAAAGGAGAAGCATAACTAACTTTTATGTTACTTGAAATTTCTCTTCTTGTTACTCTTTCAAGAACCATGGGTTCTCTCTTCATGTACATTTGTTACCTTTTGAAGACTAGTTTCAAGTGTTAGTGATTTACAAGTGCTTCTCCTTTAGTGCTTAATTGCGTTAAGCACTTAAATGATTAAGGAGTACTTCATACAAGAAGGGAAATTGCATTCCATGATCCTTGCTCTTGTTAGTGGATACATAAAGAAACTCTATTCTTTTGTTTAAGATCAAATATTATTTTCAAGAATGATGTGTTGACTTTTGGATCATGATTCACCTTTTGACTCTATAGGTACTGGGCAGACCAAGCATAGAGGTCCTCTATTAGATTCTACATAAAACTAAGTCATGGCCAAATTCGTCACAATTTTTGGACTTCACCATATTGGTAAGTTTTAGGTCATTATGATCCTATAAATAGATTCCCTAAATTCGTGTAACCTAAGCGAAGATAGGGTGATAATTAGTGGAACGACACGACAAAAATACATGACACAAAACAAAATTGGGACAAAACTGAAATTTGAATTCGTGTTCGTGTCATGTTTGTGCGAACTGTAAAAACACGCTGCCGTGTCGACTTGTGTTCATGTTCAAAATTTGACACGAAATTGACACGATTTAGCATTTTTGGTCATGTTTTTCGTGTCTGCGGTGTTATGTATGATTAAATATTAATTAAATAAACTAATTGTTATATTATGTTATCTTTTTTCGTGTCGTGTTGTGTTTGTCGTTTTTTAATTGGTTCGTTTTTGTGTTAGTTAAAAAACACTACATCGTGTCATGTCGTGCGTGTGTTACATAAAACATTGTGAAAAGTTAAGGTATAATAAATGTAATTCTGATGACCCGATTTGTCACCCTAAGCTAAGGTATAATAAATGTAATTCTGATGTAATAAATAAAATCTTTCTCACTCACTCACTCACACACACACACACTCTCTCTCTCTCTCCCCCCCCCCCCCCCCCCTCTTTCCCCTTCTCTTCCACTCCCGTGTCAGCCTGTGGACATAGTTAATAGCTATGATCGTCTGAAACACATTAAATATTGTTTTCTTTATATTTTGTTTGCATTATTACTCCACGTGTGATATTGGTGAATCATTTCTTGAGGTGCTTAAAACCTAACAGTATGCTCTCTCACTCTGCCTTTCCACACACACACACATACACACACATGCTCTCTCTCTCTCTCATCCTCCTTCCCTTCCTCTCTCTCCTATGTCTTCCCGTAGACATAGCTAATAACTCTGATCGTGTGCAACACATTAAATATTATGTTCTTTATATTTTGTTTGCATTATTACTCTATGTGTGAAATTGTTGAATCATTTCTTCAGGTGCTTAAAACCTAATATTATGCTTCTCAGCAACGGCCTCTATTCTTTTTTATAATGTCGCTTATCATGTTGATGTTCTTTTGGGACAAAGACAAACTATTGATGTTGGATGGACATTGGTTTCTCGATGGAAGGTAAGGTCTTTACAATCACTTGGATCACACAGAAAAAAGTTCTTAGTAGTGGTCTTGGCATGGGTCGTATCTACCCATGCGATGTTGCCCAATCCTATGGAAGTTTTATGGGTCTAATAGATTGTTCTAATTTCAAAAGTAAACGTGCAGGTGTTAATTTGGTCTAGTATTATTGGTTCAACATCTAGAAGGTATTTTCCAGCCTAATCGTCTCCATTCTCTCCTTGTTACGCGTAGGGGAGAAAACACTAGTTTTGGGTTGATGTGTAGTTTATCTTATTTGCTCTACTTATCCTAGGTTGTATGCTAATTCATCTTGTAGATCAAGTGCCGGAGCGTTTTCAACGGTTAAAGCATCCATAATGGAAGTGGTATAAGAGTTGAATAGGGTGATGATTACGATTGAAGAGGAGTTTAATAGAGTATGAGTGATGACATGGAGTAGAGTTGAATGGATGAGTTGAATGATCATTGAATGGTTCAATATAAGGAATAAAATGGTGATTAGGATTGAATAAGTGTTTAATGGGTTGTTAGTGTTGTTATATAGATGGTTAATGGATGATATGACAATCCATTGAACTCTATAGAGTTCAGTGGATTGTCGATGCCCTTACTAGTTTTGACAAAAGATGATAATAAACTATTTGTGTTTACTTTTTCTCATATCTTTTGTTAAAAGTAAAAGATGCTAATAAACTATTTGTGGCAAAAGATGCTAATTCATCTTGTAATATGTTCCCTAAGTTATTTAGAGCGGTGACAAACTACATTCATTTCTATGGAATGATCTGGCATGCAAGCATATACGTACACAACATGAAAAGTTAATAAAATGGCAGTACCTCTTCCTTTGACCGACAACACCATAGCTCTAACTCTACTAAACCGGCTTTCACATATTGCCCATTAATGAAGGAACAACACTCCCGGCTCTGAAGAAGACTGTAGAGTGAAGAGAAATGAGAAAGAAAATATTTTATTTTACTGGAAACAAGGAAAATGACCCCAATATATAAAGCCATGGTTGATTAACAAAATACCTATTAAATATCTTCCGATTGATATATGAGAAAGTTTGAGCAAATATCTTCTGAACAATTTTAGGAGGCACCTGAAGAAATGCATCCGAATAGAGCAAAAATTATATTATTTATCAATTGCAGTCCACCTTGATGCAATATCAAAAGTTTAGGCACGCTTTACATAATTTGAGTGACAATTGGAATCATTGTATAAGCGTTTTAGGAAACAATAATTTTTTTTTCACAAAAAGAACTGCATCACTTATAAATATCTTAACATTAATAGAACAGACATGAGGCCATGGATAATGCACATACAAAATTTTCTTTCAATGTGTTGAGAAGAGTGTTGAGGCAATCAACAATGCCTTGCCAATGATTGAAGTGAGAATCTTTGCCAAATTTCTTTTTCAATCTGCTGTGAAGACTATTTACGGATTTGAAGTGAGAATCTTTCCCAAAGGACACTCCAAATATTAGCACTTTCTCTGACCTTGGGGGAGCCTGAATTTTAAAAATCATGTGAAAAACTCATGGCTAGTACATACATTGGGGTATATTATATGTGAGGATAAATCGAAGTTCAACTACCTGAATACATAAAGCAAGTAATGATCCCAACTCTTTCTTCACGTTTCCAAGAATATTATCATACATTTTCTCTACATATGCTATTAGTCGCTTCTTGAAAAGCAAAGCAGGGTATTTGGCTTCAACTTGTTGTACTATCTCAGTTGTATCCTCATCCTCAGTAAGGTCACCAGAAAATACAGACGGACCAGATCCCTGAATATTTGAATTGCAAAACCATATCATGGAAGATGAATATGTATAAGCTGGAAAGATAAAACCAGTATTTAGATAAAAAAAAAAAAAATTGGGCTGTTAAAATGTCTAAATACCATAGCCAAACATCGAGGTGGTAGCTTCTTTTGACTTTCTTCTATTAAGAATAGCAAAGTAGATGCAATTGATATCCAATACGCCATTTGATTGTTATTTTCTCCATCCTTTAATAAGGTGAACCATCACAGTTGAAGTAAGCGGATAAAATTTCATTTTTAAAAGTAGGTTGAAAATCAAGAATAAACAAAACATAACTGAAAACCTTTTTTGCAGTAATGGTTGTATATTGTCTTTATTGTTAACATCGAAGGAATTACCTCATATGCTGAAAGAATAATGTAAATAAGTTTATCAAATACGGGTGTTCTTTCATCTTCAAGAGTCTTCCAATGGAGAAGGCATTTGTATATGGTGTACGCTGCAACAGGTTTGCCATAATTGAATCCAACTTCTACCCGAACACACTCACAAAGTACAGCAACATTCTCCTCCATCTGCATTCAAACTCAGTCAACAAACCTTGTTGTATTGAAACACTTCTTCTCAATCAGTAAAAACCTAAGCTATTCACTAAACCTATTACTTTCAAACTTTTAGAGAAAAATGCATGGACAGATGATAGTTTTCGTGTAGCCAGACTCCAAATGAATATTTTTTTAAAAGCAAATAATGCCCATCATGTAAATGATTAGGGAAATTTATCATCTTGTGTGACCTATGAGAGTTTTCATTCTTGCATATGAAACTTGATTTCCATCAAAATCATTAAATGAAGAGGCTTACTTGAATATCTAGTGCTTCCACAATCCTGTCAACAACCTTGTCCATTGTAGGGCGTTCCATAAAATTGAGATGAGTGCATTGATATGCTATTTCGTTGAAGGTATCAAAAGAACGATTGTCAATTTGATTCCTTATATGAGGATCAATTAGCTCATCATCACTAACGCTCCTTTTACTAAGAACTTCAAACATTACCATGCCAAATGAGTACACGTTAGATTCTTTTCGAAGGATGCCACTTGCATTGTAGGTGGGATCCAAGTAAATTTGGGTACCAGTAACCTTGGCTTCGGTATATAGCCTATTTTTGGGACTTGATCTTAGCAAACCAAAATCAGTAATTTTTGCGACCAAATTGCCATCTAGCAATACGTTGGCACTCTTCACATCTCTATGTATTACTCCATTGTAGTCTCGAAGACCCGTGTGAAGGTAATTGAGTCCTCTTGCTGCACCTATGCAAATCTGTAGGCGTTGTGTCCATGTGATGCAGCGCATCTTATTTGGGTCTTCGAGATGATGATCAAGGCTTCCATACATAGCATACTCATATATTAAAATCTTCTCATCATCTTGGTCACAGTAACCAATTAGAGAGATGATATTTTTATGGTGGAATTTGGAAAGCACCTCAAGCTCGTTGTGGAACTCACCCTCTCCAAGGTAACCATCATGATGAAGACGTTTGATGGCTGCTGTGCGGTATTGCCAGCATTTAGAGAGTTGTCCTCTGTAGATATCACCATATCCACCGTGCCTGATACGCTTGTTTTCACTGAAGTTGTCGGTGGCGTGGTTGATCTCCTCGAGTGGAATTAAATAATTTTTCAGGTGTACCTCTAAAGAAGATATTGGCGTTTGACATTGGGAACTCTGAATCTGAACAAATATGAAATGGGATTTGTTTAGATAGTATGAAGGAATTTCAATAGGAAACTTTGTAACATAAAATACGGCCGTGTATAATTTACGTTTCACTAAGTATTTGATAATAAGGAAATGATATTTATCAAAATTTTATACTTTTCATTTAAAAATGGTGTTAGACTAACAAGATAATTCAAATGAGTAATAAAGAGAATATTCTACAAGATATCTTTGGATTTTTACAAATGTGTAGGTCTTTATATTATTGTAGAGGGTACGAATTTGAAGGTAATTAAAGGAGATAATGCGCCCACTTTCTTGATAGTACAGTGGATCAACATTCGGCTCACTAACACAATTACATACAGTGACCGTAAAACCAAATGTATTATATATTGAGCTGATTTGTACATAATTTTTTTTTTAATACCTAACAATTTGTTTTATAAAATATCGTATTACACAACTATACAAAGTATAAATTATTATCTACGAATTAATTTATATAATGTGAACCGTTTATATATATATATATATATATATATATATATATATATATATATATATATATATATATATATATATATATATATATATATATATATATATATATATATATAAACGGTTCACATTAGATTTTAAAAAAAATAGAGAAGTTCAACTTCAGCCCTATAATTCTCTATGTGAGAGAGAGAGAGAGAGAGAGAGAGAGAGAGAGAGAGAGAGAGAGAGAGAGAGAGAGAGAGAGAGAGAGAGAGAGAGAGAGAGAGAGATTCTCTGTTTAAAATCATATAAAAAATATGAGAACATAATTAAAACCAGCATTACTTTTGACAAAAGAAGTTCGATAGTATATAAAAATATCAATAATTGAACTACTAGGGCTGTCATTAAAAAAATAGTAACCGACCAAAAATTATTTTACGCTAAAAGAATCAACAATGCTTCCTGAATACGAGATGATTTGTACACAACAGTTTTTCTTTATACAAAACAATTGGTGTTTTAAAATGTTGTATTATACAATTCTATAATACATAAATTGTTGTGTATTACAAAAAACTGTTGTATACGAATCAGTTTCCTTCCTAAATACGTATCTTATAATACGTATCTTATAATATGGTCCATCTTATGCATTTTCTTTTATAACAAACTAAATTTTGTTAAAAATAATTAAGTGAAAAGAAAACAGCAAAAATTCAGTTAAATTAAAAGACTCACGTGAATAGTCAATGCTTCCTGAATCCTGTCGATAATCCTTTCCGTCGAGGGGCGCTTTGTAACGTCGAGGTTAATGCACTCATGTGCAATTTCGTTAAAAATTTGAAAAGACTCCATGTCAATATGCCCTTTTACTATTGGATCAATTAACTTGTTTAGCCCATCCTCTTCATGCTCGTCATAGTAGCATCGGACTAGGTCCAGGAGATATTGCTCCTTTGCATCTTTAAAGTGCATTGGATTATAACACAGCATCCCACTCGACATTTCAAATAGTACCACTCCAAACGAGTATACGTCAGACTCTTTCGAGACCCTGCCTCTTTGAACGTAAACTGGGTCAATGTAAAAGTTTGTGCCCGCAGCCTTTGTAACGAGTTTGGTTTGTTGCTGATTTCGTGGACCATATCTTGACAAACCAAAATCACATATTTTGGCTTCCAAATTCTCATCTAATAGTATATTTGCACTCTTCATGTCTCTGTGAATTACTCTTGTGTTCTCCCCAATAGCGGAGTGAAGGTAGCCAAGGCCTTTTGCTGCCCCTAAGCAAATCTTCAAGCGTTGAGCCCATGTTATGCGGTGCCTTTTAACTGGGTCTTGGATGTGACTATCGAGGCTTCCATTTGCAGCATACTCATAAATTATAATCATCTCATTGGCCTCTTCGCAATAACCAATGAAAGAGATTATATTTTGATGGTCAAAAGTGGGAACCATCTCAAGTTCTTTATGGAACTCGTCGCTTCCTTGATGACCACACTTACTAAGGCGTTTGATGGCTACACTGCGTTCCTCCGACCCTATTGAGAGTTGTCCTAGGTAGACGATACCATAACCACCGTCTCCAATCTGATATTCTTTATCGAAATAATTTGTGGCCCGATGAATATCTGCTAATCGAATTTGATACTTTTGGAGGTTTACTGCTGAAGAAGACATTGTTTATGTATGGTTATGGCAGAAGTAGCGTTGTTGTTCTATTTATATAAACATATCCGAACGTCTTCTTCACCTGCAAATCGAGCTTGAAGGGCGGTAATGGTGGTGCAACGTGAGAAGAGAAGGAGAGAGAGAATTTAAGGTGCTAGAGCCTGCAAAGCTATATAAGAGAGAGAACGAACAATTCGCATCATTAGAGAGAGAGAACCACGCTATTTTTATTCCCATATATATATATATATATATATATATATATATATATATATATATATATATATATATATATATATATATATATATATATATATATATATATATATATATATATATATATATATATATATATATATATATATATATATATATATATGTTCAGTTTCATTTGAGACCATTCTAATTTTGTGAGACCGTGAAACCAAAATCTAAAAATAATTTTAAAATGCAAAATAAATGGAAAAATCCAAAAATTCTTTTTTTAAATGTTATTTTCGGAACTTGAATTAACTAAAAAAAATATAAAAAAAATAAAAATAGAAATAAAAAAATCGGTTTTTTTTTTGAAAAATACGTGAAATATTCTAAATAGAATATTTCACTGACATATTTTAAAAAATAATTTTACAATGCAAAATAAATGGAAAAATCTAAAAATTCTTTTCTTAAATATTATTTTCGGAACTTGAATTAACTAAAAAAAGTAAAAAAAAATAAAAAAAAAAATTCTATTTTTTTTGAAAAATACGTGAAATATTCTAAATAGAATATTACACTGTACATATTCTAAAAATAATTTTAAAATGCAAAATAAATGGAAAAATCAAAAAATTCTTTTTTTAAATATTATTTTCGGAACATGAATTAACTAAAAAAAAATAAAAAAAAAAATAAAAAAAAATAAAAAAAATGCGTCTCACGGTCTCACAAAATATAAGTGGTCTCAAATAAACCTAAGCCTATATATATATATATATATATATATATATATATATATATATATATATATATATATATATATATATATATATATATATATATATATATATATATATATATATATATATATAGTAATAAAAGATTAGTGATTTTGCTAAATGTCATAATATTAGAACTCCTAATTAATATGATGTCACTTGTCATTATATTAATTCTCCATTTTAAATTCATTAAACCTCCTAATTAATCTAATATTATTTGTCAATCTATTTATTTATTATTTATTATTTTAAATTTTATATTATTGTTTTCATTAGTTCACAAATAAAAATAGATTAATATATATGATAAATTAATTACACATATTTATTTGAATCAATAATTATAATTTTACATAACTAATAAAAAAAATCTCTTAATTAATAATGTACTTAAAATTTTATATAAAATAATTGATTAATAATTTTGAATTTTTTACTACGAATATTTAATTAATTTTGTAACCGTGGTTTCCACGGGTTATAAACTAGTAGAGAATAAATACATTGACAAATAGCATCACATTAATGATGATGTCTAATAAATTTAAAATAGAGAACTAATAGATTGACAAGTGGCAACACATTAATTAAGAGGTTTAATATGATGACACATGACAAAAGAACTACTATTTTATTAGTGCACTAGGTTATAACCCGTGGGAACCATGGTTATAAAATAAATTAAATATTTATAAAAAAAACCTATAATTACTAATCAATTATTGTAAATAAATTATTAATTAAGATATATATTTTGTAATTATATATATTTTTGTATACATAACATTAAATATTTTATTTGGTAAGATAGTGATTTATAATATTATTTGTTTTTTTATTGGAATCATTAAAATAAATAAAAAGCAAAAAAATCATATATTACAAATTTACAAACGAACCAACCCCTTTTCCAATAATTACATTATTATCAAGGGTAAACCGAAATTCATTATATTTGAACGAAATTAAAAGATTACAAAAATTAAGATTCATTTATCTATTTATTATTATTATATTAACTATTATTATTGTTATTATTATTATTGTTTGAAATTACATTTATTGATTAAGGGTTATTGTAATAAATTAGGCAATTAATATTACAAATCAATTTTTTGTTGTGTAAAAGGATGAGTGAATTAGTGGAAATATAATTAATGAGAAGAAACCAAAGACTGACAAGTGACAAATAATTAATTTCAAGCTCTAATTGATTGACACGTGACAAATTTCCTACTCTTTTATTAGGTAGGGAGATTTTAAAATTTAAATTTTATATTAATGTTTTCATTAACTCACAAATAAAAAATGTCTAATATATATTAAAAATTAATTTTACATATTTATCTGAATCAACGATTATAATTTCGCATAACTAAAAAAATATCTCTTAAATTAATAATTTATTTAAAATAATTGATTAATAATTTTGAATTTTTACTATAAAAGTTTAATTAATTTTATAACCGTGATTCCCACGAGTTATAAACTAGTATATATATATATATATATATATATATATATATATATATATATATATATATATATATATATATATATATATATATATGGAGACGATCAAATGAGAACACGTAAAAGGTTGAGAACGCGAGAACAATTGTAGACCATCCATTCCATAAGGGCATAAAAGGAATTTTACAATGTAATTAAATATGGATAATTAATTAAATCCTACAATCATGGGATATTGTCTAATTAATTGATTTTTTACCTAAATACTATAAATGAATTTAATCTATTTTTAATCAAATAGATTATTAAAAAATTTTGTTTACCATGATTAAAAAAACGTTTTTTTATTATTAGTTTTCTAGCAGTATATCCAAAAAATTGATGAATTTATCATTTTCAACTAAATGTGTGTAATCATACAAAAATAAAACATATTTGTAAACATATATGAATCTGTTGTAATCGTCATTGAATAGATGAATTAAGTTGTAATAATAAACGAATATAACACAATTTATAGGAAAAAATTACAATATAACTATAATCATAAATAAATAGAACATATTGGATATATATATATATATATATATATATATATATATATATATATATATATATATATATCTAGATTATACATCTACTCATAAATACTAACACAAAAAGTTACAATGTAATGCATATCTATTTTTCTATAATCACATATGAATACAACATAAACAAAAATTTGAATAAAAATAATTAACTATTATTATATAATCATCAATGAATAAGGCCAGATCTTTTCCACTTTGTATTGTTTGGTTGTATATTAACACTTAAACATCCCGTTTGTAGAAGCATCTCAATTTCCTCTATACACCATCAAATATAGAAATAAATACAATGAACAATCAGTTAAATGAAAAGGATTTAGAAAAACACATATTACATCAAATTATAAATGAAGAGACATGAACAAAATATAAAATACATATGAATTCGTATAATTATATTTATATTCATACATGAATATATTTATATATTTATATATATCATTAACAAAAAATAATACACTTCTAATCATAAATTAATATCATAGTATAAACCATTAATTTTTGTCAAGTTGTTGGGCATGTTGTTTGTTGGGCCTTTTCCAAAATACCAACTTGACAAACAAATTAAAAACATATTGAGATCAATATATATTAAATTATTGAACCATGTGCATATTCAGAAAACTCAAATGAATGACAAAGTCCAAAATTTTAAGCAATATTAGCGTTGTAAAATTCAGAATGCCAAATTCTTATATCTTAAATATTTAAACTTTAAAAGACATCCAAAAAGTAAACTCGTAGATAATATATTCTTTCAAAATTAAAATACAAAACAACAAAAACCAAAAAATAGGATTCATCTTACCGGATAGAGATTAAGAAGTGAACCTTTTTATGCATTTAACAAAAATCATTGATTTTTATTCCCCAGAGACCTTCTGATTCGCATGAATTAGTTGATATCGGGTTTCTAGGATTTGAAAAAGGCTTAGATTCAACATTGTAATTTCCAGTGGCTGCTGTAGGGTTTTCTTTTATCCAGCGGCTACTGTAGGTTTTTTTTGGTGGGTCTCGATGCATAAAAAACTATTGGTGCTATCGGCTTCTATGATGGCTGTTCCATGGAGATTTTAGTGTTGGTGTTTTTGTGTCTTGTGCGGCGGCTAAGATGAAGAAAAATCAAAGGGTCGGCCGGCAGTGGAGAGATGAGAGGGAAGAGGCGTACGTTTTTTTAGTGTTGGCTTCCATCGATTAGGGTTTAAAGGAAACGTAAGTGAGATGTGAGAGAGACAGAGAGATTTTAGGAGCTGATAAAAATATGATAAAACCTAATGACTATAGTACCCTTTTAGTCAATTAAAAATTTACAGTTTAATCCTATGACTTTCAGAATTTATATAAATGACCCGTTAATATTAACCTTTGATTTTAAAATTTAGAGGGCTTAGATTTGTTCTCGTGTTCTCAATCTTTTAGGCGTTCTAATTTGATCCTACTCCTATATATATATATATATATATATATATATATATATATATATATATATATATATATATATATATATACTATCTTATAAAAGAAATCTCACTATTTCTATAAATAGATTCAATATAATAATAATATTTTTTTAAGACGTTCAAATCATTAAGCTAATGGTATAAGTAGCCATCATTAAAATAATAATATTTTTTAAGTCGTACAAAACATGAAGAATGAATTACAATTAACCAATGCATATTGGTATGGGGATTTGACCCGGTTCTTTAGTGATAGTTGTGAAGAAGCCTAAGATCCCGGCAAAAATCTTTCGGTTCTTGGCCCCCTTCCCCTATATCCGTTCTTCTCCTCCTTCGTAAAAATCATCCGATTTCTCTTTCTACTAAACAATTTTTCTTCCTCTCTCAACAAAAAAAAACCCTAAGTCCACTCAGTTACGTCCTACGTTCCACCACCGTGTTTCTCTTTCTTCACTGCTTATGGGTACAAGTACTCTATATCACAACAACACGTTTGAAATTTGAATTAGTATCCCCTCATTTTCAACAATCTAATCGTATCCTCTCATTTCCAGCAATTGATTCGTTCATACATACGAGAGACATGTTATATAAACGCATCTCCTCTCCCAGCCAATTAAAACCCTAAAATTCTAAATTCTCTCAATCGGTGACCAACTCCCACCTGTAGAAGATGTAGACGACGACCACCACGCATAAATACCGACCGCGGTAACTCAGGCTAACTGATAGTTAGTTTTGTTTACTTCTTTTTATAGTTTATTTTAGCATATTTCATTCATAATTTAGATAATTTCCATGCATAATTGCAGGTTTTCGGGTCTAGCGGAGCGGGAGTGTTCGGGATGTATGGGAAGCGATGAGATTTGGTAGACAAAAATGATGTTAGGCTTGGTGATTGTGGAGATGATGCATGGAGCGAGCTTGATGGTTATTTGAAGGCTTGGAGAGAAATAAACTTTAACTTTGCAAAATGTGGGAGTTTATTCGAGTGTGCGTAAATTATTAACCGGGCGAGTTTGGAGGATTTGGAGAGGCCAAATTGGGCTTAAAATGAAGAAAAACTTGAAGAAAATGGGCTAGGAGGTGATTGGATTCGATCTGGGCTAGTGGGATATGCTTTGGAGGCCCAAAATCTCAAAGAAGCCCATGTCAGGCACCACCCACGCAACCCACCCGCGCAGCAGCACGCGGGTCGCGCAAGGCTCTGCAGGGGTAATTTCGGAAATCCATTTGGAAGGCTATTTGAGGAAGGTTGGTGCCCATCTTTTGGAGACTTTTGGACATCCGATTTTTGGAGATTCTCTCTGGAGTTTTGAAGACTTTTGAAGGCCAAGAACACTTGAAGAACATCATATTTTTACCTCTTGATTCTTGCTTAATGTTTGGTACAATTTTCTCTAACTTTGTTTCTTTGGGTTTAGCCATGCTTGGCTAAACTAATCTTGGTTGACTTTTGGTTAATCCTTTGAAAATTTTGTTGAATGTTGAAGAATCCATGAACATGTTCTTAAATCTTTATGGGAATGTTTTGTGTTTTAACATCTTATCACTACTTGTATGTTTTAGTTCATGAGTTTAAATGTGTTTGTGGTGATTAGTTGGCTAATTTCTTGATTAAGTAAAGGATCCTCAAATTAGCAAGCAACAAATGATTTTTGTGTTGTTTTTGCTTCACACAATCATAAAAACATTTCCTCCAACATGGTCGTGAAAGCATTTGACCCCTCTTGGATTTGGTGACTTTTTGGTTCTTAATGCTAGTTGACTTTCACTAATTACATGCTATTTGGAATTAGTGACTTTGACTAAGGAAATTGTTATGAGCTTCTCTAGCCATTTCAACAATTAAGAAAAGTCTAGGTAATCTCAAGCTCCTTGGATTACTATAGCCAAATTAAGGATTTAAATCAAAGTATTGCACCATTGGATTCTAATGATATGTTCATCAAAAGTCAAAGTGAGGAAACTTTAAGTCAACCATCTCTCCTTTTTTGATTTTACACCAAACCCTTATTTTTGTTGAAATTGTCTATTTAAATCATAGTTAATTCTAGTTTGTTTCAAGTTTTTCAAAACACCAAAACCACCCATTTTATTTTTATAGTCATTTTACAAGTATTATTACAAAGAGATTTTTCATAGAGTTATAAATTGAACCAATCTCTGTGGATTCGATCCCTTTACCACTATACACTATTTTAGTGTGTAATATTTAGGGTTATTATTTGTGTTGGCCTTGACAACCACCACTAACTCTTTTGTTTTGATTGATGTTAGGTTAGATTTTTCTCATACATAGAAAATCAAAGGGGCTACCTAACTTGAAGAAAATGCAAAGGGATCAAAGAAACGATGATTCTATGTACAGATTAGGTGAAATACAAAATTATAACTTTTTTCTCAACCTGTTTACTGTTGATACTAGTGATTGTAGTTTAGGGTTTCTAACATGGTCAATTTTAGATGGATCTGTTTCTTATGATTTTTTTATTTTCTTTGATTTTTCTATTTGTTCTTTTTTTGCCAATTTACTTGAATGATTTTTGGTTTTTGTTTCTCATTTTCGTTCTTAGCTAGTATTAACACACTTTCTATGAAAGATTCATGTCATATGTCTATTTTTTGGTAACAAAACTATTGGCTTGATATGTTTATCACAACCTTGGTAGCTTAAGGGTTGACCTTTCGAGGATATAAGCTTTTCTATGGTACTGACATTTCCTCTTTGTTTCATCCATAAAAGAACCCTTTCCCTCACTAAAAAAAAGAAAAGTAGTAAAATAAAGAAGATAATCTCACACTTAAAGATGAAGGAAAAGGTAAACCTGTAACAACCCAAAATTCATATCCCTAAATGTAACCCTACTCAAGACTCGTTCCGATCATCCAATCGCCGTTTCTGTTTTCGTTTCCGATTCCGGCATTTTATTAAGTCATTAATGTATATTTTATTTTATGACTTAATAAGTGTCTTAATACCCTTAGAACTCATTCTCACATCTCCTATTAATGATCGGAACATTTCTAGAATCAACCATATCGGGTTACGACAATTTGGTCGGGTGCGACCAAAAGCCCCGTCTAACGCCGGTATCGGGTAGAATTCTACCGTGTCCCGAACTTGGACACTATTTAAAGTGATACAAGTATTCATTTTGAAGCTTTTGCTCCATTCTACAACTTTCACTCCAACCTCTCTCCTCAAACTAGAATTAAAGGTCCAAATCTCAAGTTTAAGGTCTCAAATCTTCAAGGTACCTTCCTATACTCATTTTGCATCATATTGAGCCTTCAAATTCGATTTTAAACCATGGATTAGGACCATTACCATGAGTTTACGGCCCTAGAACATTCCTAGGCCGTAAACTCATATAAATGGGGTTTTTGGAGCAACAAAACCCTTCCAAACCACAATTAGACCTTAGACATGGCTAGATGACTTTATGGAATGAGCTTAGAATGCCTTGAAACAAGATTTAGAACCTGGTTTAAGAGTTTATGGCCCTGGAAGGTGCCTAGGCCGTAAACACTAATTTAGAGGGTTTTTAAGCCCTTAAACCCTTCCATGGCTCAAACAAGACTTAGATACGACTTTTAGAATATTGGTTATGGACCTAGAACACTTCAAACATGAATTTTGAGGGGTTTGTATGAGTTTACGGCCAAGGCATGTGCTTGGTCCGTAAACTCCTCAAACATAGGTGTAAACTCACTTCTAAGGTGTTAGAAAGCCATCCAACACCACCAAAAACCTTGGAATAAATCATAGAACCAACCAAAAATAGTTTAAGGACCTTAAACACATCAAAACTCTTCATTTGAGAGTTTACGGCCATAGAAGGTGCTCCATGGCCGTAAACTCCTAAAATCATGTCTTATTGTGCCCAAAAATCATTTTAATGCTTGTAGGAATTTTTAGAATCACACGTGATTAACTTTGAGACATTAAAAACACATATTCATGGGAGTATGAGAGTTTACGGCCATAAGCTCCATGCTAAGGCCGTAAACTCCCTTAAGTGTTGTATTTGGTGATTTTAATTCATTCCAAGCCTTAGGTAAAATTATTCCAAGCATTTCCAAGTGATAATAGCCATTTGTGACCCATTAAGCTCCATAACCCTTGCCAACATGAGTTCACGGCCGTGAACTCATGTGTGGGTAGTGTTTAGGCCGTAAACTCATTAGGAAGTTTACTCTTGGGGAGTAAACTCAAATCCCAAGTCCCTCGCTTCAATTCCCGTCCGTAGATGTCACCCGGGTCACTCCAAACACCCGTTTTGAGGTGTTTTCGTTCGTTGGAGTGTGACTTCATATCTAATTAGAGTTTATGAACTTAATTAGATATATTTGTATGCCATTTCATATTACATAGGAACCTCACGTGTTATCAGGCCTCGATTCGACGTTTAGCATCCGAAACCGACACATTTCCGCGTCCGGTGAGTCCATACCCCTACCCTTTTTCCGTGTTTTCAATGGTTTTTCAATGTATTCAGGGGGAATACAAGCAAAAAGTACAAGTGTATTTTGTACTTAAACTGATTTTCAACTCAATGGTTTTACTTACTAAATGTTTTGGTTTTCCAAAGATTTATGGTAACTAACGTTTCGAATTGCAGGTTATACATAGATTTCTTTTAAAAAGTGTTATAACTACATTCTTTTTGAATAAGAAATCATACTAATCATATTTAAGATCAACGAATGTAATCGAATACGAATATGAATATGGATACGAATATGAATACGAATACGAATACGAATACGAATACGAACACGAATACAAATACGACTACGAATACGACTACGAATGCGAAATGACGCATTTGGTTGACACTAAGACTTCGAATATACAATTAGTGTACTCCTTGAGTGTCACCAGAGTTTCAAATCTAATACGAAAATACGCCTCTGGACCTCTACTGCGTTTCAAATATATCCGCCTCAGAATGTCGACGGAGCTTCGAATACACAACTAATATACTCTTTTGGAACTCAGCAGAACCTCGAAAATACTATAATGTACGCTTCAATGTGATTCCAAATATTCGAAAATACAACTAAGTTAGTAGATTATAGTCATCCGAATGTAGAATAACTAAGGGTTTAGAACACGTAACTAATACTACTCACATGGTAATTACTAGTACTTCGAAATCAGACTTAAGAACCAAACACCACACATAGGAAAATATGGGATTTTCCTGGGATAACATTACAATCAGTAACGAACCTAGATACAAATAGACAACTCAACACATAGGAAAATATGGGATTTTCCTGGGTAGTACAACAACACATAAACAGATAAAGTAACAAACGAATAACTAAAACTAAAAGGAAAATATGGGATTTTCCTGGAACGACATAATCAACTGTTTTCGAAATTGTAACAAAGGATAACCAAACCGATTTCATAAGAAAATATGGGATTTTCTTGATCAACAACTTTTCCAGAAAGTAAAGGAACTCATTCTTTTCAAAACTAAACCGCTTATGAACTCACCAGCTTTATGCTGATTTTCAAACCGCTTGTATTCTCAGGTCAGCGTTAGACAGGTACACCGCAACCATTTGGAGAAGACGGAGCATCCCGAAGACTCGTCTTTACTTTTGTTCATATTAAATATGTAAAACATTTGTACAACTTTACTTTCAAACAAGTGTAAACAATATTATGTAATGTAATATTTTGTTATTACTGCTTTACTATGTGCATTGGATTTGATACTCAACGTGGAGTCAACCCCGAAAATGTTTCTGCCTTTGGTTTTCGGGGTGTGACAGATTGGTATCAGAGCCCTTGTTTATAGTGAACTGGTATACCAAAGCTTACATGGTATAAGACTATAAACATTAAAGGGCCTAAGTGCTCTGAATTAAAAGTATACTCTACGAATATAAGTATTTTCTAAAAGTATACAAGTATACCGACCGTCGAAATCCGTAACTACAAGTAGAACAAAACATAAGTAAATGGGTGTTGTACGCTGCGGTTAAACCTGGGCAGTTATGTAGTCGTGTCTAGGATCAATATAGCCTGGCCAACTATATTCATTCGAGACACGACCAACATATGCTTGGGAGTGACTGTGGTACGCAGCATACCTAAACCTTACCTAATATCCCAAACAATGAGTCGTCGCTGCAGCGAACCATGAAATACTATGGGAGTATTTCTCGAGCCGATCCTTTGTAGAAATCCTCGTATACGTGTTGTTCCTTGGTCATTTCTCTAGCGATAAAGTTTTCTGCCTTGATCACTCTTTCCTGCTTTATCGCTTAATATAATGTTATATCTGTCTCGATGAGATATCCCCTGATCCATATCTCTTGATTCAATTAAGAGGACTTATGATCCTCTCTTTCCTGATCTTTATAGATCAAGATGCCTCCGAGGAAAAGACCCAGCTCAAAGAACACCAACAACCCTCCGCCGCCACCACCTCCTCTTCAAATCGATCTAGAAATACTTCAGGCAACCATTTCTTCCACCATATCAGCTCTCCTACCTCAACTAAACCCCAATGGTTCAGGAGGTGGTTCCCAAAACCAAAACCATGAAGGTAATCAGGGACACCGGAAGGAGTGTTCCTATAAAGACTTTATGAATGCAAAACCCACATTCTTCGATAGCACAGGGGGTGTCATTGCTCTAACTCGTTGGTTAGAGAGAATCGAATCTATCTTCGAGATTTGCGCCTGTTCGGAATCTGATAAGGTGAAATTTGCCGCCTGTACGCTCACCGATAAGGCTTTGACTTGGTGGAACGGCCGAGTCAAATCCCTGACTTTACCTGTAGAAAATGCTATGGGATGGGAAGTTATGAAGGAACTACTACGTGCGGAGTATTGCCCTCGGGGTGAAATCTAGAAGTTGGAACATGAGCTATGGAACCTGAAGATGAAAGGTTCCGATATTGCCTCTTACACTTCAAGGTTTGATGACTTGGCACTTCTTTGTCCGGGAATGGTTACCCCGGAAAGCAAAAAGGTAGAAAGGTTCATCTGGGGATTAACTCAGCCAACCAAAGGGAACGTTATAGCAGTAAAGCCAGATACCTATGACAGCGCCAAGTGTCTGGCTCAAACTTTGATCGATCACAATGATGATCAAGAGGAAGCAGGCACCACTCCCGAGCCAACAGAAAAGAGTGGCGAGAAAAGAAAGTTTTGGAGAAAGAAGAAGAGGAGTCAGTCTTCCTCAGAACCCTCGAAGAAACAACAAATAGTGGCAGTCCACGCTGCCACTATTCCTGCTGTTGTTTCTGTTGTCAATTCCACATCCCAAGTACCTGTTACCGGATATGTCGGTACCCTCCCGTGGTGTGACCGATGTAACTACCACCATCGCATCCCTGGTCCTTGTCATGCAAAGTTCTGTAGAAGCTGTGGCCAGGAAGGTCATCTCGCATGAACCTGCAAAACACCAACCCAATCAACAAGTCAAACTTCCGGAGCGGGCATTGGTCGGGCCTGCTATGGTTGTGGAGAAGTTGGACATCTTAAGCGAAACTGTCCCAAGGCTGTAACACCTGGCAACACCGGAAGAGTTCTAGCGATAGGACAAGAAGAGACAGACATCGATCCCACCGTTGCCACAGGTATATTTTCCCTTGTTAAATTTATATGCCTGTGATTCTTTTCGATTCTAGCACCGAAGGAAATTCGTTAACCATCCATTTGAACATCTTCTAACCCCGTCGTTTGCGAGTAACCGAATATGTGTATCTTCGAGATGGTTATCACGTGAGAGCGAGAACGCTTGTGTCGTATCCGTAGATTGTATTCTCAATCCGAGCGATATTCTTTTTCCATTCGACCTAGTGGCAAACTTTTATGAGATGCTTTGATGTCACCATTAGCATGTAATGACTGAGCCTCATTCATGCTGTCTTTCCTAGTTTTGAGAAAGCCATTCGTTCCAACCTTCCTCCGACTCGACTTTCATGATCTTGGTACATCAAAGCTAAAAAAGTCTTTTCATGTATTTCTCGTCCGAGTGATCATCGAGAAACGAGAAGTCTACGATTCCTTCCCCGATATTGTTTCCAAAGAATTCTTGGTAATTCTTTCCGAACGTACAGTCCAGTCTCGCATCGACCTAATCCTAGGAATTTCCTCGTAGCCAAACCTCAATGAGCACGATATGTGCAAGGCAGCAATAAGGGCATGATACGATCACTACGAGGTAGTAGTGGTGCCCTTCGGTCGAACCATTTTCTTGGTCATGTAGTTAAGCAAAGCAGTCATACTCGTAAACCTTTCCAAAAGCTAAAGCAATAAAGAATTAGTCGACACCGGGAACACCCATGGAAACCTGACGATTCTTGGGTTTCGTCGACTATAATCGTAGACTCATGTAGAAGTTTCCCTTAGAACCATCGAATCCTTAGTTACTCTACCATGTGAAAGTGTACCCACTTGTTGGAAGTTTTACCCTGGAAAGACATAGTACGCCTTAAGAAGTGCGGAAAACTTAACTTGTGGAACCTTAGACCCTTCGAGATATTCGTCAGGAATCGATTCCATAGCCCTCTCCGAGCTATCTTCAGGACTCAGTAACAACCATCTGATATTCCGCATATTTATTCGTAAGGCTTGCCGACCTGACGAAAACCTTAGTCACCCTTGACGAGGTCAAAACCGATAAAAATCCGAACCTTCATGGATGAATCAATTGAGATCGTGGATGGAGAGGTTAACCATGCATAACAAAGCCACATCCTGACAATGAGGGTTCGCTGGAATGTCAAGCGGAGACCCGATTCCACTTAGGAGCTTGAAGACCCGAAGCAGTAGATTCATTCTCATATCTCTTTTCACTTCGTGATCTGTGTTCGAATATTTGAATTTTGGGACAAAATTCCCTCTAACGGGGGGATAATGTAACAACCCAAAATTCATATCCCTAAATGTAACCCTACTCACGACTCGTTCCGATCATCCAATCGTCGTTTCCGATTTCGTTTCCGATTCCGGGATTTTATTAAGTCATTAATGTATATTTTATTTTATGACTTAATAAGTGTCTTAATACCCTTAGAACTCATTCTAACGTCTCATATTAATGATCGGAACATTTCTAGAATCAACCATATCGGGTTACGACAATTTGGCCGGGTGCGACCAAAAGCCCCGTCTAACGCCGGTATCGGGTAGAATTCTACCGTGTCCCGAACTTGGACACTATTTAAAGTGATCCAAGTCTTCATTTTGAAGCTTTTGCTCCATTCTACAACTTTCACTCCAACCTCTCTCCTCAAACTAGAATTAAAGGTCCAAATCTCAAGTTTAAGGTCTCAAATCTTCAAGGTACCTTCCTATACTCATTTTGCATCATATTGAGCCTTCAAATTCGAGTTTAAACCATGGATTAGGACCATTACCATGAGTTTACGGCCCTAGAACAGTCCTAGGCCGTAAAATCATATAAATGGGGTTTTTGGAACAACAAAACCCTTCCAAACCACAATTAGACCTTAGATATGGCTAGATGACTTTATGGAATGAGCTTAGAATGCCTTGAAACATGATTTAGAACCTTGTTTAAGAGTTTACGGCCCTGGAAGGTGCCTAGGCCGTAAACACTAATTTAGAGGGTTTTTAAGTCCTTAAACCCTTCCATGGCTCAAACAAGACTTAGATACGACTTTTAGAATATTGGTTATGGACTTAGAACACATCAAACATGAATTTTGAGGGGTTTGTATGAGTTGACGGCCAAGGCTTGTGCTTGGGCCGTAAACTCCTCAAACATAGGTGTAAACTCACTTCTAATGTGTTAGAAAGCCATCCAACACTACCAAAAGCCTTGGAATAAATCATAGAACCAACCAAAAATAGTTTAAAGACCTTAAACACATCAAAACTCTTCATTTGAGAGTTTACGGCCATAGAAGGTGCTCCATGGCCGTAAACTCCTAAAAGCATGTCTTATTGTGCCCAAAAATCATTTTAAGGCTTGTAGGAATTTTTAGAATCACATGTGATTAACCTTGAGACATTAAAAACACATATTCATGGGAGTATGAGAGTTTACGGCCATAAGCTCCATCCTAAGGCCTTAAACTCCCTTAAGTGTTGTATTTGGTGATTTTAATTCATTCCAAGCCTTAGGTAAAATTATTCCAAGCATTTCCAAGTGATAATAGCCATTTGTGACCCATTAAGCTCCATAACCCTTGCCAACATGAGTTCACGGCCGTGAACTCATGTGTAGGTAGTGTTTAGGCCGTAAACTCATTAGGAAGTTTACTCTTGGGGAGTAAACTCAAATCCCAAGTCCCTCGCTTCAATTCCCGTCCGTAGATGTCACCCGGGTCACTCCAAACACCCGTTTTGAGGTGTTTTCGTTCGTTGGAGTGTGACTTCATATCTAATTAGAGTTTATGAATTTAATTAGATATATTTGTATGTCATTTCATATTACATAGGAACCTCGCGTGTTATCAGGCCTCGATTCGACGTTTAGCTTCCAAAACCGACACATTTCCACGTCCGGTGTGTTCATACCCCTACCATTTTTCCGGTTTTTCAATGGTTTTTCAATGTTTTCAGGGGGGAATACAAGCAAAAAGTACAAGTGTATTTTGTACTTAAACTGATTTTCAACTCAATGGTTTTACTTACTAAATGTCTTGATTTTCCAAAGATTTGTGGTAACTGACGTTTCGAATTGCAGGTTAAACATAGATTTCTTTTAAAAAGTGTTATAACTACATTCTTTTTGAATAAGAAATCATACTAATCATATTTAAAATCAACGAATGTAATCAAATACGAATACGAATACGAATACGAATACGAATACGACTACGAATGCGAGTACGACTACGAATGCGAAATGACGCCTTTGGTTGACACTAAGACTTCGAATATACAATTAGTGTACTCCTTGAGTGTCACCAGAGTTTCGAATCTAATACGAAAATATGCCTCTGGACCTCTACTGAGTTTCAAATATATCCGCCTCAGAATGTCGACAGAGCTTCGAATACACAACTAATATACTCTTTTGGAACTCAGCAGAACTTCGAAAATACTGTAATGTACGCTTCAATGTGATTCCAAATATTCGAAAATACAACTAAGTTAGTAGATTATAGTCATCCGAATGTAGAATAACTAAGGGTTTAGAACACATAACTAATACTACTCACATGGTAATTACTAGTACTTCGAAATCAGACTTAAGAACCAAACACCACACATAGGAAAATATGGGATTTTCCTGGGATAACATTACAATTAGTAACGAACCTAGATACAAATAGACAACTTAACACATAGGAAAATATGGGATTTTCCTGGGTAGTACAACAACACATAAACAAATAAAGTAACAAACGAATAACTAAAACTATAAGGAAAATATGGGATTTTCCTGGAACGACATAATCAACTATTTTCGAAATTGTAACAAAGGATAACCAAACCGTTTTCATAAGAAAATATGGGATTTTCTTGATCAACAACTTTTCCAGAAAGTAAAGGAACTTGTTCTTTTCAAAACTAAACCGCTTATGAACTCACCAGCTTTATGCTGATTTTCAAACCGCTTGTATTCTCAGGTCAGCGTTAGACAGGTACACCGCAACCATTTGGAGAAAACGGAGCATCTCGAAGACTCGTCTTTACTTTTGTTCATATTAAATATGTAAAACATTTGTACAACTTTACTTTCAAACAGATGTAAACAATATTATGTAATGTAATGTTTTGTTATTACTGCTTTACTATGTGCATTGGATTTGATACTCAACGTGGAGTCAACCCCGGAAATGTTTCCGCCTTTGGTTTTTGGGGTGTGACAAAACTTGTGCTTCATTTCGTTAATCATAGCTCTGATAAGAAGAATCTGATAGCTTACACCCATTCTCTATTTCTCTCCCCCTGTGTGTGTGTATCTGATGGTCTCTCTCTAAAAGCAATTAAGTGACAGTTTTATATGATGGCTTGCTTGCATATTGATATGTTAAATAAGCTTATACTATTATTTTATACTTGAAACATTAATATAAATACTACTTGCAGATAGAGGAAGATTGCTACCCCTGTTATTATTTCCTTTGTTTTTCTTGTTGGAGAGAGACTCTTAAAAATTACATTGTTTTCGAATCTTGGATAAAGATAAATAGAAGCATGAGTGAAAGGAGGCGTAGGAAAAAAAATCAGAGGTATGAAATTAAACATCAACAATAACGAAAATTTGGTGATTTCCCAACAGCTAATGATGAGGAATCATAGTTCCGATAGGTTCCTGTTTTGCTGTTTTCCATGCCTTTCTGTTGAACATTGAAGTTTTTTTTTTTTTTTTTAAATATTTGACTCATAATTTGTTTTAAAAGGTTACTAAAGGTTTTTGAAAAGAATGTGAAGTCCATCTCTTACTGGCACCTCAAAGCTATTTTCATGTTGTTGCAAATCAGGTGATTGATGAAAGGCCTCAATGGTTTTTGTTATTTCCCTTTTAGATTTTTCAATTCAAATGAGACAAACATACATCAAGGGTGCAGTCTTACCATTTTAGACTCAGGACTTTCGTTTTCCTCTTTGATCTTTATCGTTTGTTTACTTTTAAATAATCATGTTGGCAACATTAATAGTGTAACCTGATGTATCATTTGCAGTCTCTTTTGAATTAATCATGTTCAGGAATTAGATTTCAGTTTGAGGATCATGTTGGCAACATTAATAGGGTATGAATATTTTCATTAGTTTCTCTAAATTACTCTTTTCATGATCATTTAGATGGCAAATCGTCCATATTTTGATAAATTATGAGTTTGATGTCTCTTTGTTGGGTTATATTGGTTTTTTTAAGGTAAAAGGGTCTTTATATATGGATGGAATGTTGTGGTGGTTGATTGAACATCAAAAATCCAGGGTGGGAAAAAACACTTTTTGTTTAATTATTTGTTCAGTTTTCATAGTTAAAAATTTCGCATTTCATTTTCAAGACTGTTAGACATGTGCGTGCTTTGATGAGGGGAGGGGTGACAACTTGGAATGTGTGTGTGGATCATCAGGCATCAAGTATGTGTTTGTTTGTGTATCGATGTGTATATGTATGTGCAACTATGTATATGGTTTATATGATATTTGACTGTATCTATAAGGGGAATGTGGTTGTGGCAGGGAAGGGGATGGGTATATTGGTCATTTTAAACTATCTTTGTTATTAAATTTTGCTAAAACAACTTAATTATCTTTCATTAAACAATCTATCAACATCTAGCAAGAACAAGTACTACAAAGTATACATTTAGTTTGATGACTCTTATAGTTCCACATCTAATTCTCTCTCTCTCTCTCTCTCTCTCTCTCTATATATATATATATATATATATATATATATATATATATATATATATATATCATTTTGCAGATTTATTTATTTATTGTTTCACAACTTCTGTCGAGGGGTGGTTGTATTGTTGATGATCAGGTCTCAATTAAAAGGTAAGGCTCACATTCATTTATGCTATTAAATAATGGAATTTAACTAAGTCGGGGTTGGATTTCATTTAAATCATTTTTGCAAATTCTTGTGTAGCTATATGTATTTTATTATCTTCTGTGGATTCTATTGGGTTTTATTTGATACAGTTGTATGAAGAAATTTTTATACATGTGATGGTTTGATTTTATAGTACATGGCCTTGTCATGCTTTCCCTCAATGGTCCTCTGTTATGTAGAATCTATGGTGTATTCTTTTGGTGTTTTTTTTTTATTACTTTGTCTTTCTAGATGTAAAACTTTGTTTGGCCATTTTCCTAGCCGGTCTTTTTCTTTTCTTGATATGTTTTGGCGTTCAAAAATTTTCAAGTACTTATTGTGAATGTTATTTGATTTTTTAAATATTATATGCAAAAAATTGAAAAGATATTGTTATTATATTGTTAAAATACAAGAAACAATTTCTAATAACAAAGTCTAAAAAACAATTTATAACAAAATTTAATTATTAATATTTAAACATAACCTTACATGTGAAACTTCAAAGTTTAAAATTTAGACGTTTAATTTAGACTTGAAGATTTAAAACTAAAAATAAAAATTAAAAATAATATCATTATGATGATGTGTTCGACTTTTAATATATAAAAAATTATGATTTATTTAAAATGTTAAAGTTGAGAATAGTTGTCAAAAAGAGAGATAGATCAATCCAACCAACTAATATAGTGAAAAACCTATCTAGGCTTGATGTAATTAAAAGAGATCAATTCAATCTCATCCGTCGTTTTAAAAGGAGAACATCTTTTAGTGTCAAACACAAGTGAGTTTTGCTCCTTCAAAAACCGACCAAAGCAACGAAAAAGTTAGAGCTAATTTGAGGTTGTTCTTATTCATTTCATGAGCTAGACTTCCAAAATTTTGAGCATCTCCATCCTACTGCCAAACTCCTCAACATTGAGACCACACCGGTAGATAAACCACGACCAAATTTGATGGATATTACCAATAAATCTCCTACATGTGTATTGAATTTTAGTCAAAGAAAGTTGATTTATAATAACAACCCTTATCAATGCCAGACGGAACGAAATATAACGAAACCATGTATAAAATAACAACCTAACTGTATATCCAGAGTTATCAAATGAAAATCTAAATTGTAAAACATTACATTTTACCATAATCTTTTATTTGAGACATGTCATAATTTACACTCCTAATAAGATATTTTTTTTATACGTTGGTATTCAAAGTCAACCCGACGTAATATTACCTCCACGTGATGAATTGATAATTCATGTAACAAATAACACATAGTTTGATTATATTTTCTTCGACTTGTACTTTCTTTTGGAACATAATATTTTTAAAGGAAACATATTAGCAAAAGAACTTATGCGTCCCGCCGCTTTGCGCGGATAAACTGCTAGTATATATATATATATATTAAAGCATTATAGTTTTAAAGTGACTTTTTCCGGTTCATACTTTTACATTTTATTTTTATTTGTTTATATTTTTGTCTTAACTTTTTTCAATTCCTACTTTTGTCAATTTTAACTTTTCCTAATTCATACTTTTACCACTTTACTTTTATTTTCTTACACTTTTGTCTTAACATTTTCCATTTCATACTTTTGCCACTTTAAACTTTTCCTAATTCATACTTTTGTCACTTTACTTTTATTTCCTTACATTTTTGCCTTAACATTTATCAATTCATATTTTTGCCACTATAGTTTTATTTTCTTTACAAATAGGTCTGATAAAGCCTTTCCGACCGATACGAAGCATGAGTCCTTTTCCTAGTTATTATCAATTGATGTGATATTAAACTTTTGATTATGTATCCTAATTCGCCTTAAGTTCATTTGGGTTTGGTTTATTCTTTTGCTAAAACGGAAATTAAAATAAAATATTTTAGTTGCCTATAAGAATTTGTTGAAACTAGGGATTAGCAAAGAACCGATCCGGTTGGAACCGGTCCGAACTGGACCTACAAGCCATAATACCATAACAGAGAGAAATTCAGGCACGAAGGAAATATATATATATATATATATATATATATATATATATATATATATATATATATATATATATATATATATATATTATTTTTAAAAGAATTAGTGTCATCCAAAAAAAATGTTGCTGCACACCTTGTTTCTTTTTTTCCCGCTAAAACTTTTTTTTTTAAATATATTAATTTTAATTTTCATGGAAAAGAAAAAAAAGGAGATCATAAGAAAAAAGACTACAAGACGGTTTGTATAGAAAAAAATTTTGAGCAAGAGGAAAGCTAGTAGTTTGTAAATCCAACATAGGCTGAATCTTTAAGAGATTTGGCAGTCAAAGAAGGGATTAGATAACAATCAAAAGTTCAAAAAGAGATGAATGAAAGACGGCCATCAAAAACACCAAATCATTTTATCATATTCTAAAAAAAATTCTAATAAATTCATGATATTTTTGTCCGGTTTATAAAAAAAGGTCTTAATTTCTTTTTTGTTGACAAAAAATCCTTGATTACCAGATAAAAAAATTCACTTCAGCTATATTTTTCCGTTTAACTATTTTTTACTTGGTTATTTTCAAAAAAGCTATATTTTTCAGTCTTGATTGAAATTTTGAATATGACTAAATGTCATTAAAAACCATAAAATTAAGGATCGCATTCCTATATAACCAATTAATTGCCACAAAAACAATTACGCTGACATCATTTTAAATTCATCATGGTTAATATAATCTATTTCACAAACAAATTATGTTACAATCAACCTAAAAGAAGGTTAAAGATATACCAACTATTATTTTCATATAAGAAATCATTATCGATGAAAAATCAACCAATACAATAGTATGATAGGTGAGACTGTACGATATCTAGAGAAGAGTATGAGTTTTATCCTTCAATCTTAAGCATCTATGAATAATTTCTCTAAGGATCAATTACTTAAGTATGTCAATAAGTTTAAATTTCGGAGCTTTGATACACGGAGATTGTAAGAAATGCGTTGTTTGTTCTTCTAATGTCTTTGTTTTTGTGGAAAATAATTAGTTATAAAGGACATTGATCCTTAGTTTTATGGAGCTTAATGAAGTTTATTTATATTCATAATTTCAACCAAGAAATTTTCGGATTCGTAGTTAAAGTGTAAAAGAGTTGAAGTAAAAAAAAAATTAGGATTTTTTCATAGACTAAGACACAATTAAATTTTTCTAGATGTAACCGAGTTAAAAATATATTACCGGTAAACAAGGGTTGAGTTGAAGATTTTTTTATCCGACAATCAAGACTGTTTTGTTAACAAAATAAAATTTAAGACTTTTTAATTAATTGGACAATAATATTGCGACTTTTCTAATGATTTTCTTATTCTAAACAGGGTTCTAATAAAAAGAACATATGCGATATTATGGTGAATGGGAAATCGGAGACCGATGTGACCACTACAAATAGTGATTTTAATAAATAAATAAATAAATAAGTAAATAAAAACAATCTAGGTTCGACGAGGTGGAGTAGGAGAGACCAATACCAAATTTTGCTGGTATTAAAAAGATCTCAAAGGAAAAAAGTAATTTGCTTGAAAGTCTAATTTCTAAAGATGAAATTAAAACGACTATTTGGGATTGCAACGCCTCATATACACCCGGGCCTGGTTGATTCAAAATGGAGTTCTTTAAAAGATATTGGGATTTAGTTGGATATGACGTGGTGTTGGCCGTTAAAGATTTTGAGAATTCTAGTTCTATTCCTTTTGGACGCAACGCAACTTTCATAACTCTTTTCCCAAAAAATATGTATCCTCAACATGTAGATGAATTTTGGCTTATTAGTCTCATAGGCTCCTTCTATAAGATTATCTCTAAGACATTGGCTAATAGACTAAATACAATTAAATGTTCGGTGGTCAATGATGTTGAAAATGATTTCGTCAAGGATAGGCACATCCTTCACGCACTCTTGTTCTTAACGAGCATGTTTCATGGAGTAAAAAATAAAGAAAAAGACAATGGTTTTTAAAGTTGATATAGAAAAAGAGTATGATCCACTAATTGGAAGTACCTAGATAATACGCTCAACGCTATGGGATTTGGAGACAAAAAGAGTATGATCCACTAATTGGAAGTACCTAGATAATACCTCATGAGGCTTCAGCTGCCTCTAAGCGTAAGCGATCACGTGACCCATCTGCATAAGAATTGCACCAAACCCATGATCGATGCATCAAATAAACCAAGAAATCCTTTACAACCTCCGACGGGGTCAAAATCGGCGCCTCACACAATCTATGTCTTAGGGTCTCAAAAATAGCCTGCTACTCAGACCCCCAGCGAAAAGTGATTGTCTTCTTTGTCAACCGAGTCAGAGGAACCACTATCTTGAAGAAATCCTGAATAAACCTCCGATAGTAGCCTACCAGCCCAAGGAAACTCCGAATCTCAGATGGAGACCTTGGAACCTCCCACCTCATCACGACCTCGACCTTGGCCGGATCGACCAAAATGCCATTCTGGGTGACAAGGTACCCCAGAAACTATACCTCGTGCAACCAGAAGTCACACTTAGAGAACTTTGTATAAAGTATCACCCTTCTCAAAGCGTCCAATACATTCCTCAAGTGCTTCATGCAGCTCCTGGGTCTTGGCATAGACCATGATATCATCAATGAATACAATCACAGACCGATCCAGCATCGGCCTGCATACGTGGATCAGAGGTCCATGAACGCGGTTGGAGCATTGGTGATCCCGAAGGGCATCACCACGAACTCGTAATGACCATAACAAGTCCGGAAAGCCATCTTCTGCATATCCTCCTCTCTGACCCTCATCTGATGATAACCCAAATGCAAATCAATCTTCGAAAACCAAGATGCACCTTGAAGCTAGTCAAACAAATCCTCAATCCCTGGGTGTGGATAACGGTTCTTCACCGTTAGCTTATTCAGCTCCCGATAATCGATACACATCCGATGAGACCCATCCTTCTTCTTCATAAACAGGATCAAGAGGTCCATGAACGCGGTTGGAGCATTGGTGATCCTGAAGGGCATCACCACGAACTCGTAATGACCATAACAAGTCCGGAAAGCTGTCTTCTGCACATCCTCCTCTCTGACCCTCATCTGATGATAACCCAAATGCAAATCAATCTCGGAAAACCAAGATGCACCTTGAAGCTAGTCAAACAAATCCTCAATCCCTGGGTGTGGATAACAGTTCTTCACCATTAGCTCATTCAGCTCCCGATAATCAATACACATCCGATGAGACCCATCCTTCTTCTTCATAAACAGGATCGGTGCTCCCCACGGCGAACTGCTCAGTCGAATGAACCCCTTATCTAACAGCTCATGCAGCTGTGTAAACAATTATTGCATCTCTGGTGGAGCTAACCGATATGGTGCTTTGGCTATCGGAGCCCCACTAGGAACCAAATCCATCCTAAACTCCACCTGCCTCTCCGGAGGCACTCCAGGAAAATCCTCCGAAAACACATTCGGGTATTGCCGTACAATCGATCCATCATCAATAGTCGCCTTACCCTTATCCCGGATATCCATAACATATGTATTATATATGGAACAACCTTGTTGAAGATAGTGTCTGGCCCTAGCTGTTGAACATAGAATCGACCCAAGTTGAGCTCTCTCTCCTTGAATGTGTGACAACCTAAAATTCTATTTTGTACAAACAATATCACTTCAATAGAAGTTATAACAGTCACAGTAAATTTTTAGACTTTTCCATATAAGTTTGAGTAATTCAGGGTTTACACTTCAGGAGATATCAGGAGAGTGGATGCATTAGTGTTTTGTGCAATACTGTTACTCCAACACTCTATTATATTAGAGATCATTTCGGGAATAAAATATTTTCTGCCAAAAATCTCAGGACTATAAATAGAATTCTGAAACAATTTCATTCATTATTTACATTTACAACTAGAAAAAGCCATTTTCTCTCTCATGGATCTTCGGGTTTTTATCCCAAATCGTGAGTACCTCTTTATAGTAGTGTTATATAGCTCTTAATGTGTTTATAACATAGATTAGATAGCTAAACAACTAGATTTAGGAGTTTACTCCCCAAGGTGTTCTTGGGCGGTAAACTCCCGAAACAATGCCTAGCCTTTTCCCCGTAATATGTTACTACCTTAGGCGTGTATATAGGTGTAATTGGGACAAGAAAACATCAATGAAACACCAAAGTTTGGGTGTTCACGGACCAAGAAGATCTTGGACCGTGAACTCCAAAAACATGGACAAAAGAGTGCTTTTGGCACTCCTAAAGTCTAGGATAATTACCTAGGTTTACTTCCACTTAAATGAAGGACTTTAACACATCAAAAACCCTCTTTTTGGGAGATTACGGACCTAAGATTGTGCTTGGTCCGTGAACACCAAACTAGGGCACCAAAATGTGCCTAAGGCCTTCATTTGCTTTAGGTAAAAGTCTAGAACCTATCCTACATGTCTATGAGACTAGAAAGCATCAAAAACACCCTTCCATGTGAGTTTACGGCAGTAAAATCCAAAGGAATTGGCCTTGGGGCCATAAACTCCTCAAAGGAGTGTATCTATGCCCTAAACCCTTCCATGAATTAACCAACCAAGTTGGAATGCTTCTAGGGATCATTTAGCACCTCAAAACAACAAAGGACATTAAGCCTAGGAGTTCACGGCCGTAAACTCAAGGGTTTACGACCGTAAACTCCTTGTGTGGGGTTATATGGAGACTAACTCAAGTATGGGGTCCTTTGGAACCCTAAAACCAAGTGTCTTGTCCCACAACAACTTAGATGCAATCCTTAGGGATTATAACACTTATATAAAGTGTTTATTTTGTTCTAGGATGTCTTAACATTATCAATTAGTAATTTAAGACTAATTGGTTACATATATATGTGATTATATGTTCATTAGGATCAAAGTGTGTGTACAAGTCCTCACTTGACACCTAACAATCCTACACCGTCCAGTTCATCCAAACCACCACCTACAGGTGAGTTCATACCCTTTAATCAATGTTTTAAATGATTTTAAATGCTTTAATGGGGGGGGGGGGGATACAAGTAGAAAATAGTATGTTATTAAATCAATCTTATGTATTTTATAACTGTGTTTTCACCCAGTAGATTTCACATACTTCAAAATGTGACACATGAAATGGTTTGCTATCTTAAAATACCTTGATAACAAAAGTATTAGTTTTGAAATATTTATGACATTAAGTCACTCTTAATTATTGTTCAAAACTCTTGGATATCTTACAAAACCATTACTTTTACCTTCTTGAACAAAACTATACTTATACACTTATATTCATACATATGTTTGAGATTATAGTTTTCATCCTTCATTTAGTCTACTACACTCTTGGGTAGCAAGGGTGTATAAACCTACATGAACAACCAATTACCTTTCAGTTAACTATCATAGGGATAGTTAGAAGATATCAAACATTATTCCTATTACAAGGAATCACACAAGAGTCAGTTCATTCATGAGCCTATACCAGTTCATTACCTGATACATGAGTACGTTTACATATGCATACATGATACATGAATACCTTACATGAGTACCTTTACATAGATACACTTACCTGTGTATACTTACATGAATACTTGTATCTCGATTTGCAAGGATGATTTATTAGTACCTTCTGTATAAATTTCCCTGCCTATCCCTAGTACCTCGGGATATCTTGACGGGACCCTATCCCTAGTATCTCGGGATATCTAGACGGGACCCTACCCCCAATACCTCGGGATATTTAGACGGGACTAACCATTCCGAATCCCAGCTGATTAGCACCAGTGGGTGATGAACATCTACGAATGTCTAAGGTTATTACTTATAATAGGAGTACCTATACGGGACTAACCCTTCCTCCGCCCTGCTGCTGCTACAGAGGACAATTGGGCAATCTTCGGATGTTCATTAGGTTATATATGTCGTGTTAGCCCTAGTACCTCGGGATAACATTTACATATGTCGTGTTAGCCCTAGTACCTCGGGATAACACTTACTTTAGTACTTTTTCCTATATACTTTATTTTGTGATATATTCACATAAACGAAGAGTTAGACTAAGTACGCTTGGTACTAGTCAATGGAAAGGAAAAACTATCATTTTACTTACAAAACATTCGGGTCTTGGTAGAAGACTACATATCATACTAATAGGAAATAAAGGATTTTTTAGGATTTTTCATACTTATATCAACTTCTTCATTTAAAGAGATTTACATGGCATTCATAACAACTTTTCAAAACAAGGCAATGACACTTAAATTCTTATGAATTCACCAGCTTTAAGCTGATCAACTCTTTCAAAATAACTTGTATTCTCAGGTCATCAGTAGACAGGTACGGTGGCCAGGTTTTGAGAAGACGGAGCAGACAAGTCTCGTCTTTTATTTTGATTGTATATTTTTGGTGTCTTATTACCATGAAAGAAACCACATGTATTAAAACTTTACTTATAATTCAATGGATAATGTTGTTGCTTGTTTACTATTTTACACTGTTGTGATACTGTATATGACGTCCTCCACCCCGGAACGTTTCCGCCGTTCTTGGTTTTGGGGTGTGACAGATTGGTATCAGAGCATTGTTTATAGTGAATATAGTATATCAACCCATAAAAGATATACTAACTATAAATACATAGGGATTAAAACACTTTGTCTAAGAGTTATACTTTTAAATAATAAAATATTTAAGTAAGTATACGTGCCTGCATTCATACTAAAATCAGTGTCACAATGACAAGAACAAAAGTATTACGATTGTTGAATATCACAAGTAAGCCTAGGGATATATGGTCAGTCTTGGGTATGGCATAGCCTGATCAACTATGCTGGTCCAAGGAGTGATTAGCATATGCCCAAGAATGGTTGTGATATGGCAACAAGTCTAAAAACTTACCAACACAACAATATAGAAATACCATAGGGGTATTTAGTCTTGATGTAATTATCTTAGTCAGTTCGTCTATTTAGCTATTTCTTATATCCCTTTTCTCGCATAGATTTTAATGGCTGGATTTCACCACGGCGATCTGTACTTCCCGAACCAAGGCAATACTGGTTGGCTAGAGGCAGAACCAGAAGATGATCACCCAATCCCTTTGGATGATCACCATGCTGAGGGTTTTTCTGATAGTTCTGACTCGGAGCCTGAAGTCAACAACCTACCCCCAGCTGCTCAAAACCCAAACCTGAACCCCTGTCCCGCATTTCAAGGACCCACACCTCTGTGGGCCACTAACTTGACTAGATGGAGTCAGGAACATGGTCAGCCCATTCCCTACAATGGAGACCGACGTTTCTACAACCTCACTGAAGGAGGTTCTGCAGACAGGGTCCTACCCATCATGGTTCGTAGAATTTCCAGAAACATGATACTGGGTCAAGCAACTATCGACCGAGTCGTGGAGATTGAAGCCAACTCTGGTGTTAACATTGTCCACATTCGCCAACTAGAGTCTGCTCATGAAAGGATTCTGGTCCGCAATGCAAATCTGCAGAGGGAACTTGCTGAAAGTCAAGCTGAAGTTAGAGAACTTCGAGCTTAACAAGTGAGAGTTGACAGGCGTATAAGGGACGTAGAACGTCTACTGTCGGGATCAAGAAATCATGCTAGCAGTTCTCGTCGCCGATAGAATCTTGACGACTCATCTTTTGGTTATAACCTAGTTTATGTAAAACTTTGGTCTAATTTCCTATCTTTATAAATCTTAGACCTGTTAGGTTTTCATCTAGTCATAGTTCTGTCAAAATTTTGTATCTTGGGTGATGTGAGGCTTACTTCTAGGCCATTTTTCCCGAACATATTACATCTGTAATTCCAGTATTATTGACAGATATCTAATCATATGGAAATTTTTATCCAAATGTTGTCATCTTCATTTAGTCATTCTATTCATTTTGTTGTTGGGCTATGGCGAGTTAGTCCATGAGACACATTCATTAGTCGTTTATTCTTATCCATGTCGTCATCTTTTAAACGTATAGTTAAAGATGCCGCCTCGCAGAAATCCCAGGCGTAACCCAAACAACGAAGCACCGGTACCACCACCTCCCCCACCACCTGAACCTCTTCAACCACCTACTCCCTTCGACGCCAATATGTTCCAGGCAGCTTTCACACCTGCAGTTGCAACTGCTGTGTCAGCTATCAACGCTCCTGCCCCTAGTGGATCGGGAATAAGTGCACCTCCCTCGAACCACGACGAAAGCCATGGACACCCTCGGGAATGCACCTACAAGGACTTCACGAACGCCAAACCCTGCAGCTTCAATGGAACTGGGGGTGTTATGGTGTTGAGACAATGGATTGAAAAGATGAAATCCGTCTTTGAAATCTGTGCTTGCCAGGAGGGCAACAAGGTCAAGTTTGCAGCTTGTACCTTCTCAGATAGAGCATTAACATGGTGGAACGGCCATGTTAAGTATTTGACTTTGGTGGTGGCGTATTCCATCAGCTAGGAGAAATTGAAGGACATGCTGATGAAAGAGTACTGTCTTCGAGGTGAAGTACAAAAACTCGAGCAAGAACTATGGGGTCTACAAATGGTTGGATCCGACATCACAACTTAACAAATAGGTTCTGTGATCTGTCAAACCTATGCCCTGATATGGTTGCTCTCGAGAGCAAGAAGATAGAGAGATATATCTGGGGGCTGTCGCCCCAGATCCAGTCAAGTGTGTTAGCTTCCAGGCCTATCACTTTCGATAACGCCAAGGAACTGGCACAATCTCTCATAGATCACAGGAAACCTCAGAACCCAACAATCCCTACACCCGTACCACAAAAGTCCAACCCCGACAACAACAGGAAGGGGTGGAACAACAGGAAAAGAGGGGCTTCGCAAGAATCCTCCAAGAGACAACAACTTGTGGCAATCAATGCTGCAACGGTAACTCCCGTTGTCCCTACGAACCCCTTACCAGCAAAAACTTATGTTGGGACTCTCCCGAATTGCAACAGGTGCAACTTCCACCACCACGGACCTTGCAAGGAGATGCTGTGCTCTAACTGCAACAGGAAGGGGCATACAACCCGTTACTGCAAGACTCCAACAGCTCAGGCCGCCGAGGTTCCTAACGCCGGTATGGGCCAAATTTGCTACGGTTGTGGCAAAGTGGGCCACTACAAGAGGAACTGCGCTAAAGCGGGGATGGCTGGAGGAGTAGGAAGAGTTATGGCCCTAGGCCACGAGGAAGCAGTAGCTGATCCTACGATAGTTACTGGTACGTTTCTCCTCGATAACTCATATGCTTGCATACTTTTCGACAGTGGAGCAGAGAAAAGCTTCGAAAGTCACAAATTTGCACACCTGCTTAAACAAAAACCATGTGCATTAGATAATTCATTCACAGTAGAAATGGCTAACGGGAAAACAGAGAGTACAAACTGCATATACGTAGGTTGTACTTTAACTTTAGATGGCCATACTTTCAAGATATATCTCATGCCAGTCCCAATTAAATGTTTCGACGTTATCATCGGCATGGATTGGTTGAGTCTTCTTCGTGCCGACATTTTTTGCTTTGAAAAAGCAGTTCGTCTTAACCTTCCTAACAATGAAACTTTAGTTATCTATGGCGACAAACCAAGTACAAGCCTTCACATCATTTCATGCATTCAAGCCTAGAAGTGCTTGCGAAAGGAATATCATGCATTCCTCGCACACGTCGTTGATACAAGTCAAGAAATGAAAGACATTCAGAACATCCCAAAAGTATGCGACTTTCCCGACATCTTCCCAGAAGAACTTCCTGGTTTACCACCACAACGCCAAGTCGAGTTCAGAATCGACTTAGTGCCAGGAGCTACCCCCGTAGCAAAATCTCCTTATCGTTTGGCACTGGCCGAGATGTAGGAACTTTCTAGTCAACTTAACGAACTTCTCAAGAAGGGATTCATTCGGCCAAGCTTCTCACCATGGGGAGCACCGGTCTTGTTCGTCAAGAAGTAAGATGGATCGTTTTACATGTGCATCGACTATAGAGAACTCAACAAGCTTACCATTAAAAATCGTTATCCATTGCCCCACATTGACGATTTATTTGATCAACTTCAAGGAGCCAACTACTTCTCGAAGATAGATCTACGATCTGGATATCACCAACTACGAGTGTTAGAGGAGGATGTTCCCAAGATAGCCTTCCGAACTCGTTATGGACACTACGAGTTTGTAGTGATGCCGTTCGGATTAACCAACGCGCCCGCAGTATTCATGGATCTGATGAATAGGGTGTGTCGTCCTTACTTAGATCAGTTTGTCATTGTCTTCATAGATGACATACTTATCTACTCTCGATGTAAGGAGGAACATAGTCAACATCTCCGTAGAGTCTTAGAAACATTGCGATCGGAGAAGCTCTATGCGAAGTTCTCCAAGTGCGAATTTTGGATCCGACGAGTCGAATTTTTGGGCCATGTTGTTAGCGAAGAGGGAATACACGTGGACCCTTCCAAAATCAAGGCCATTGAGAACTGGTCAGCACTGAAGACACCTACAAAAATTCGTCAATTTCTAGGTCTAGCTGGCTACTATCACAGGTTCATTCAGAACTTCTCCCGCATAGCGAAACCTCTTACAACACCGACCCAGAAGGGCGTAGCCTTTGAATGGGAAGAGAAACAAGAAAGAGCGTTCCAAACGCTCAAGCGAGCCTTGTGCACCGCACCAATACTATCCCTCCCCGAAGGGATAGAAGACTTCGTTGTCTATTACGATGCATCGAATCAAGGACTCGGATGTGTTCTGATGCAGCGAGGTAAAGTCATATCCTATGCCTCGAGATAGCTGAAGACACATGAGGTTAACTACACCACCCATGATCTTGAGCTAGGAGCAGTTGTTTTTGCTCTGATGATGTGGAGACACTACCTGTATGGTACAAAAAGCACGATCTTTACAGACCACAAGAGTCTACAACACATTTTTCGACCAGAAAGAGCTCAACATGAGACAACGACGGTGGGTAGAGCTACTCAGTGATTGCGAGTGCGAAATTCGTTATCATCCGGGAAAAGCCAATGTAGTAGCCGACGCCCTAAGTCAGAAAGAATATGCTGGTCGTAGAGTCAAATCTTTGACTTTAACAATCCATTCACACTTGTCCAAGCAAATTAAGGAGGCTCAGCTCGACGCTTTGAAACCTGAAAACGTGGTTGGTGAATCCCTTAGAGGGATGGATAAGAACTTGGAAGTCAAGGGTGGTGGAGCCTTATACCTCATGGATTGGATCTGGACACCGAAACACGATGGCTTCAGATACTTGGTCATGACAGAAGCTCACAACACTCGGTATTCCGTCCACTCGGGTTCAGATAAGATGTATCTGGATCTTAAGAAGTTATACTAGTGGCCTAACATGAAAGCAGATATTGCTACATTCGTAAGTAAATGCCTTACTTGCACGAAGGTGAAGGTCGAATAGCAGAAACCCTTCGGTCTCCTACAACAACTGGAGATACCAGAATGGAAGTGGGAGCGGATCACTATGGACTTCATAACCAAGTTGCCCAAGACGACGGGTGGACTTGATTCCATATGGGTCATCGTCGATAGACTGACCAAGTCTGCACACTTCCTGCCGATCAAAGAAACAGAGAAGATGGAGAAACTTACAAAAACATACATTAGGGAAATTGTAAGACTGCACGGTCTTCCTATATCCATTATCTCAGATAGAGATAGTAGATTCACTTCGAGGTTCTGGCAGTCATTACAAAGTTCTCTAGGAACTAGGTTGGACATGAGTACAGCCTACCATCCACAGACCGAAGGGCAACGTGAGAGAACTATCCAAACCTTAGAAGATATGTTGCGTGCCTATGTGATTGACTTTGGAAAAGATTGGGATATCCATTTACCCCTCGTCGAATTTTCCTACAACAACAGTTATCACACGAGCATAAAGGCAGCTCCATTCGAGGCCCTCTATGGTCGAAAGTGCAGATCCCCTCTGTGCTGGGATGAGGTGGGTGATACCTAGTTAGCTAAGGGACGAATTCCCGAAAGCACTCTCACGGGTCCGGAGATCATTTAGGAAACGACAGAGAAGATCGTTCAAATCCGTGAACGATTGAAAGCCTCTAGAGACCGACAGAAAAGCTACGCTGACAAGCGAAGGAAACCGTTGGAATTCCAGGTGGGCGACCGAGTTCTACTGAAGGTCTCACTCTGGAAGGGCATGATATGATTTGGAAAGCGTGGGAAGCTCAATCCAAGATACATAGGGCCTTTCGAGATTCTCGCGAGAATCGGGCCTGTAGCTTACAAACATAACCTACCCCAGGAACTCAGTAACGTACATCCTACCTTCCACGTCTCGAACTTGAAAAAGTGTCTGTACGACGAGACTCTTGTTATTCCACTCGACGAGATCGAGATCAACGAGAGCCTCAACTTCGTGGAGGAACCAGTAGAGATCATGGACCGAGAGGTCAAGCAAACAAAGCAGAGTCGTATCCCGATAGTGAAGGTTCCCTGGAACGCAATGCGCGGACTTGAATTCACTTGGGAACGAGAGGAACAGATGAAACTGAAATACCCTCATGTTTTCGTTTAGTTATGTGTAATTTCTTATTTTCTTAAATTCTAATTTCGTGACGAAATTCCTTCCAACGGGGGGATGATGTGACAACCAGAAATTATATTATGTACAAACAATATCACTTCAATAGAAGTTATAACAGTCACAGTAAATTTTCAGTCTTTTCCGTATAAGTTTAAGTAATTCAGGGTTTACACTTCAGGAGATATCAGGAGAGTGGATGCACTAGGGTTTTGTGCAACACTGTTATTCCAACACTCTATTATATTAGAGATCATTTCGGGAATAAAATGTTTTCTGCCAAAAATCTCAGGATTATAAATAGAATTCTGAAACAATTTCATTCATTATTTACATTTACAAGTAGAGAAAAGCCATTTTCTCTCTCACAGATCTTCAGGTTTTTATCCTAAATCGTGAGTACCTCTCTCTAGTAGTGTTATATAGCTCTTAATGTGTTTATAACATAGATTAGATAGCTAAACAACTAGATTTAGGAGTTTATTCCCCAAGGTGTTCTTGGGCGGTAAACTCCCGAAACAATGCCTAGCCTTTCCCCTATAATATGTTACTACCTTAGGCTTGTATATAGGTCTAATTGGGATAAGAAAACATCAATGAAACACCAATGTTTGGGATTTCACGGCCCAAGAAGATCTTGAACCGTGAACTCCAAAAACATGGATCAAAGAGTGCTTTTGGCACTCCTAAAGTCTAGGACAATTAGCTAGGTTTACTTCCACTTAATTCAAGCACTTTAACACATCAAAAACCCATCTTTTTGGGAGATTACTGCCCTAAGATTGTGCTTGGGCGGTGAACACCAAACTAGGGCACCAAAGTGTGCCTAAGGCCTTCATTTGCTTTAGGTAAAAGTCTAGAACCTATCCTACATGTGTATGAGACTAGAAAGCATCAAAAACACCCTTCCATGTGAGTTTATGATAGTAAACTCCAAAGGAATTGGCCTTGGGGCCGTAAACTCCTCAAAGGAGTGTATCTATGCCCTAAACCCTTCCATGAATTAACCCACCAAGTTGGAATGCTTCTAGGGATCATTTAGCACCTCAAAAGAACAAAGGACATTAAGCCTAGGAGTTCACGGCCGTAAACTCAAGAGTTTACGCCCGTAAACTCCTTGTGTGGGGTTATATGGAGAGTAAACTCAAGTATGGGGTCCTTTGGAACCCTAAACCCAAGTGCCTTGTCCCACAACAACTTAGATGCAATCCTTAGGGCTTATAACACTTATATAAAGTGTTTATTGTGTTCTAGGATGCCTTAACATTATCAATTAGTAATTTAAGACTAATTGGTTACATATACGTGTGATTATATGTTCATTAGGATCATAGTGTGTGTACAAGTCCTCACTTGACACCTAACAATCCTACACCGTCCAGTTCATCCAAACCACCACCTACAGGTGAGTTCATACCCCTTAATCAATGTTTTAAATGATTTTAAATGCTTTAATGGGGGGGGGGGAACAAGTAGAAAACAATATGTTCTTAAATCAATCTTATGTATTTTATAACTGTGTTTTCACCCAGTAGATTTCACATACTTCAAAATGTGACACATGAAATGGTTTGCTATCTTAAAATACCTTGATAACAAAAGTATTAGTTTTGAAATGTTTATGACATTAAGTCACTCTTAATTATTGTTCAAAACTCTTAGATATCTTACAAAACCATTACTTTTACCTTCTTGAACAAAACTATACTTATACACTTATATTCATATATATGTTTGAGATTATAGTTTTCATCCTTCATTTAGTCTCCTACACTCTTGGGTAGCAAGGGTGTATAAACCTACATGAACAACCAATTACCTTTCAGTTAACTATCATAGGGATAGTTAGAAGGTATCAAACATTATTCCTATTACAAGGAATCACACAAGAGTCAGTTCATTCATCAGTCTATACCAGTTCATTACCTGATACATGAGTACGTTTACATATGCATACATGATACATGAATACCTTACATGAGTACCTTTACGTAGATACATTTACCTGTGTATACTTACATGAATACTTGTATCTCGATTTGCGAGGATGATTTACTAGTACCTTCTGTATAAATTTTCCTGCCTATCCCTAGTACCTCGGGATATCTAAACGGGACCCTATCCCTAGTACCTCGGGATATCTACACGGGAACCTATCCCCAGTACCTCGGGATATTTAGACGGGACTAACCATTCCGAATCCCAGCTGATTAGCACCAGTGGGTGATGAACATCTACGGATGTCTAAGGTTATTACTTATACTAGGAGTACATGTACGGGACTAACCCTTCCTCCGCTCTACTGCTGCTATAGAGGACAATTGGACAATCTTTGGATGTTCGTTAAGTTATATATGTCGTGATAGCCCTAGTACCTCAGGATAACATTTACATATGTTGTGTTAGCCCTAGTACCTCGGGATAACACTTACTTTAGTACTTTTTCCTATTTACTTTATTTTTTGATATATTCACATAAACGAAGAGTTAGACCAAGTACTCTTGGTACTACTAGTCAATGGAGAAGAAAAACTATCATTTTACTTAGAAAACATTTGGGTCTTGGTAGAAGACTACATCTCATACTAATAGGAAAGAAGGGATTTTCTAGGATTTTTCATACTTATATCAACTTCTTTATTTAAAGAGATTTACATGGCATTCATAACAGTTTTTCAAAACAAGGCAATGACACTTAAATTCTTATGAATTCACCAGCTTTAAGCTGATCAACTCTTTCAAAATAACTTGTATTCTCAGGTCATCAGTAGACAGGTTCGGTGGCCAGGTTTTGAGAAGACGGAGCAGACAAGTATCGTCTTTTATTTTGATTGTATATTTTTGGTGTCTTATTACCATGAAAGAACACACATGTATTAAAACTTTACTTATAATGTAATGGATAATGTTGTTGCTTGTCTACTATTTTACACTGTTGTGATACTGTATACGATGTCCTCCACCCTGGAACGTTTCTGCTGTTCTTGGTTTTGGGGTGTGACAGAATGTGACATCCCCAAAATCCCGGCCAGAAAAGACCGGCTTCATTTATGCTTTTTAAATAATTTTAGAGTAAATCCTGTTGATTTAAAAGAGTTGCAGAATTTGTTCCCTAAACAAAATATGATAAAATTACGATTTACCAAAGCATTTCTTAAAGAAATGTATTTTTTCATTATATTACAATACTTGGCGTGTCATGTTCCGATAAACAGACCAAAAGCATAAGCATTTCAATACAGACCTTACAACAGTTATATAAAACAACATGTCTATAATCCAAAATAACTTGACAAGTCATCCAACTTATGCTCTGGCGCCACTATGTGTAATACAAAGAAACTAAGTGGGTCAGGCTTGGGAGCCTAGTGAGCATATAGGGTTTTCAACCCACAATAGATAATTATATTTAATTGTCGCCAACCAACCATATCCCAATTACCTATTCCCGTTATTCTCACTTTACGTCCCTAAGACAACTAATACAAGGGACCTAGTCTAAGAATATTTCATCGGGGCGACAACACATGCTTTGGGGGTTCCTCAGCAATATAAGTCAAATAAGGCAACCATGAGGGGGATGGAGTACAGCGAATGAACACCCAAATTCACTAACACCAACAGGTAATGAGCTTGCTAGTGTTCCACCGGACTGTCTAGAAAAGTCAGTGGTCGTCATCTAAACTCCGCTAGATGACTGAATCAAAACAACATTGAGGCCTCTCATCTGTTTATCACACATCAACTTGTTGGATTAGTGTCTAAGTCCATAACTATTTTGGTATGTACTTGACCTGATGGTGCATGGTCCTTTTGGGTTGCCTTCACCAAAGCAACTTGATCGGATGAATTATGGAGATAAAGGATTAATTATGATTTATTAATATATTATGAGAATAATATATTAAAGGAGAAATCATATTGTTTAATTAATATTAGTCAAGAATTAATTGATAATTAATTTTGTGGCTAAAAGAGATTAATTAAACTTAAGTGACTGAAATTGTAATTATAAGATAATTGCATTTGGGCTATGGATTACTTTGGAATAATAGGTTGGACGAATGGGAAACCCATTAGAAATCATCCAAGGGATATTCTAAAAGGGTCCATGGGCTGCTTAGGGCTTAAGCAGTCAGATTAGGGTTTCCTAGTTGAAAACCCTAATAGCCTACATGTATATATAGTACCCTTAAGCTCCAAAACGGGGCGAAGAGTTCCACTAGGGTTTCCACACATTTTGGGCAGCCTCCTCTCTCCTTATTCTTCATCCTCTTGCTCTTGGTGTTTGCGAACCATTAGAGGAGTGACACTTGTGACTCTAAGCTTTCTAAAGTCATTACAAGGAGGATTTGAGATTGTTATTACTACATAACAATCAAGGTAAGATATAAAAACCCTTTCACATGTTAATATGATTAATTGTATGCTAGAACTAGGGTTTAAAGTCTTGGATGAATTGCATGTACAATAGAGAAACCTAGATTCAAGAATTAGGGTTTGCATGAGCACATATGATGTTCTTGTGGCTATAACCCATCAGTGGTATCAGAGCCTTGATTGGTTTCTATTGTATTGATGCCTAGTACATTCATTCATGTTGCAAGATCGAGTTTTTGGCCATCTGCCTGACAAACTCGTCGAGTAGGGTGAACTCGGCGAGTCCATAAGGGGACTCGGCGAGTTTAACTGTCAGACAGGCAGATTTTCAGGATTTTTACCTATTTTGACTTAGGATAATTGCCATAATTGTTTAAAATTAATAAAATTCGAATTTTATTGATTCCTTATGATTATCTTTGTCAAAATAAAAGATTTTGGTCATCTAATTAGATAATTGTTACCTTATTTGATAAATGTTAAATTATATGAATTATTTGATCATTATCTTGCAAGAATTTGAACTAGATCTAATTAGATAACCACCAATTAATTGTTAATTGCCTTATTTGAATTATGTGATCTAGAATATTCTTGACAAAGTTTGGAAAAGTTTCAAATTAATCCTTTTAGGTTTTATAGTTTAAATTAGAACTTAAAAGTTTTGGTTTTGAAATTTAAATAAGTTAAACCCTAATGTTTTGAAATGTTTCAAAACTTGCCCTTATGTTTTTGAATTTAAAAGTTGATTAAAAGTTTAATTTAGAAATGTTAAATTCTAAAACCCTAGTATTGTTTTGAAAAGTTCAAATCACACCCTTATGGTTTTATTAATTAATTAAGGTGTATAATTAAAAGAGATTTAATAAACCCATAAAGTTTTGGTTTACATTTAATTAAATTAATAGTATAATTTATTAAATTAGAACACCTAGTATTTTAAAAGTGTAAAATACACCCTATACTATATAACATTAAAAGTCTAATATATATGTATGAGTAAAAGTCAGTCTTACCGTTAGTAGGCCTCATTCACGAAGTTGGTCTATAAGGGGTGTTTAAGGAAATTGCCTATAAAATGGCAATTGAATGGGCATCCAATCTTACCCACCGCACTCTTGACTAGCGGAGGCTCGTTAGCCAAACGGGTAGGATAGGACAGAAACCTTCCATTATAAGTATAATGAAGTACAAAAAGTAACTAAACGCTCTTACAAAATTCTCAATCTTAGTTACTTTAGGCAAAAGTGAATTGATGCAATTCCATGAAATTACACTTTGTGCCATTGCGAAGACGTTAGTGGTTAACCGACACACTAAATGGTTCTAAGAAAAGGTAGCAAAGGGTGACTCAATGTTTGTCATAGTTTGGTGGAGTGTGTGTGGTTAACCGGCACATCAAATAGATGACTGTAACATGTGGGGGCACCCCTTTTCTAGGTTGTAGAGTATTGTGTTGGGTCCTAGCCTTAATATCTCATTTGGGTGATTTATTAAGGACTCAATCAATCAACTAACTTGAATTTAATTTTTCTCCCGTTTTGTAGATGTCAAAGTATGACAACTATGGTCTTCCTAAATCTCGTTGAACAAGTTTTTCACATGAAGATGATATTCCACGATTCGATCGAGGAACACGAGATCATGCTTCACTTCCTCCACCTCCTCCTATTATTCTCCCTAACCCACAAGTTTAGAAGATTGAAAAGTTCAAACTCACTCAAGCCCTTTTGGCAAGTAAACATGAAGAAGGAAAGTCAGTGGGTGCACACATCCTAGAGATGAAGTCACACATTGATAAGTTAAGAATGTTGGGGTCTGTTGTCTGTGAGGAGCTGGCTATTGACTGGGTTCTTCAGTCACTTCCTGACTCATATAGTGAGTTCGTAAGAGAGTACTATATGATGAACCACGACGTAACCCTCATCTATCTCGCCTATATGCTTATTGTTGCTGAATCAGCAATGATTTGGCACAATGGAAAAGCAAATTTGATTGGTGGATCTGCCTTCCAGACCTCTATGGATATAGGCAATGGCAACGAAAGGCATGCTATGGTCGAAAAGTTTGATCACAAGAGAAAGGCAAAGTCAGAAGTAGTTCCGTGTGCTATTCCAAAGAAGTCAATTTGCTTTTATTGTCAAGAGAAGGGGCATTGGAGACGAAGCTGCCCTATTTACCTAAGAGATGTAAGAGATGGGAGAGTCAAAACGTATGGCTCTGCTTTAGGTAAAATCTATTAACTAACTCTTTTAAGTTCCTATTCTAGATTCTTAATACATGATGTGATAAGATTACATTTCGATGTCTTGTAGGATCGAAGAAAAGAGAGGAAGCTTAAGAAAAGAAGTGAGCGAAATCTAATCGTGAAGAAATAGATTTCGATCGCATTACTTGAAGATTAGAATCTTGAGCTACTACTTGGAGTTAGAATAAGATTGCTAAGAAATATGTATTAACATAGTTTTTCAATTAAATTGCATTGTAAGGACAAATTTTTTCCGCAATAAAATAAATTTTGATTTTATATTATCCTTGCAATGGCGTGTATGAAAAATTGATGTTTGAATGTTTCTATTATTAGCAATAATGGATTTATTTCTTAATTATGTTATTTGTGGAAATGTCAAGAATTTACCAAATAGGGAAAGTTTCTCATCGCCCAAGTTTCAATTGGATAGAAACTTGGAATCATACAACTTGGTTGCATGATGAATCAGAAATTTCGTATTTGGAAATTAGACTAATTCATTGACAAAAGTGTCAAGTGAAGGACTAGGAGATCGAGTACACAAGGTTGTGTGTTGATCAAGTCCACCACAAGAGTAACAAATATATTTGTCATGATTTAATAAGGTTAAGTAAATATGATTACTTATGAGATTAAGTGTAATTCTCAGTTGATTGAAAGAGTTTCAATCAATAGCAGAACGAATAAGAAGAATCAAGTAGGCAAAAAGTTAAAAGTTTCTCTATTCTAAGAAGAAGGGAGAGTACCTTTTATTATGTTTTATGATAGGTCTTAATGATTAAGAACCATATCTCAATAGGTCCTCTAAGTGAGTCTTAGTGCAATTGTATGTCTGAGAAGAGGAATCAAGAATTGAAGAAATGGTTAAATCAAGAAGTCAATCATACTTCGTTCCAAAACCAAGTCTTAGAGTTAAGATTATGACATTGAGTGACAAGTCTTAACAAGGTTTATAACATTCATCAAATGTGGAAAGTTGTGATGTCTTGGATAAGACAAAGACCAACTAGGACCAATTTTGTGAAGTGTTTTGTCTTAATAAAAGCTACACTAACTCTTTAATATTTGTTTGTCGAGAAATGTTTATTGAAAAGAGAATCTTATATGTCAAGGAGTCAGTGGGAGTCTTAATGGTCTTGAAAGGTTTCATGAACTAATGAAGATTAAAACTTATCGATCATCACTAGCACATGAGTTAAGGTTTACAACCTATCGTGTTGACACTATCTTGTTTCTGTGCGGTTCCAATTGAGTTAATTATGCATGTGAGTTCTACGAGTTCTCATTTGAACGCATAAAAGGAAAGCACCTTGATCAATGAAAAAGTACATTGATAAGAAAGGATGAGCTGGTTAACTACTTGGAAGACATGGTGGGCAGCTGTGTTACCATAAGGCAAGAGATCAAGATTGAGAAAGTTCGGTCCATATGAGTTTAGATTTGTCGCAAACTTTGGTTTTGGGCAAATTCACATGGGTAGGAACACATACACCATTAAAATCTAAGTGTAATAAGATTCCCTCCTTCATGAAAATGATTGTGAGGAAATGCTTTCACTAAGAGAAATTTTAAGAAGATATTGATTGTGAAAATTGTATTCTCAAATTTGATTATGGTTACGGTATCCCTTTCCATAATTCGAATTGTGAGATTTGGCAATTAGCCTAAATCGTTTAAGACACACATATAAGTCATCTAAGGCAAAGGTGTATAAGGATGAGAAGTTTTGATAAAAGACTATCAAAGCATTAGGTATTAGAAATATGAACTTAAGAAATTCAATAAGTATTGTTTTTCTGGAAGTTAAGCTGTTTTCTGAATACATGTCAAAGCTGGTGGGAGCATAAGTGTTATGCTTATATGATAATAATCATCATGATAGTGGGAGCATAAATGTTGTGCTTGTATGATTATTAAGGCAAGTATTGCAATTTAGCAATATTAATTATAGAAAATAAGAGTTATACTTTGCAAAGTTGTAAGGGTTGAATAGTTGTTTTGCTATAATTAAGGGAGAGAATATTATGCTTTATTTCAAATCTAAAGGCTTAAGTTGTGGAATGTTAATAATTTTAGTCAAGGATACATAGTGTGTTCTCAAAGTTCGATTATGATTATGGCATAGTTCGAATTATGAGAACGTGGCACATAAAATATTATGGCAGAAGATTGATAAAGTATCAGATCTTTATGTAAGACATTATGCATCGTGTCCCATACGCTTCAGGTATAGGATCGATTGCAAATGCTATAATATTTGACCATTCTAAAAATTTTCCAAATGTCTAGCGCATTTTGAGGGAAAAAGGACAAGAATCAGTTTTGACTAAAATAATTAAACAACTATCAAAGGACGATCCAAAGTTCGCTGAGGATTGGTCGCTTGTGAGTAGTTGGAAGTATGGTATTGGATGGACCATATCGACATTATTATGAATAGATAAGATTCTATTATGAATGAGTTGTCATATGGAAAATATGGAAATGTTTCCATATTGGGAGTTGGATATTGAGAATCTATATCTAGATTAGAAACTTTTATGCAAGAAGGATGTTCAAAGGAATGTACTTTGAGTGAGAGACATCATACCTATAGAATTGTTTCTGATAGAGATTAGACAAGTCTTGATGATTTTGAGCTATGACTTTACAAAAGAATCATTGCATAAAATGTTAGAATGTAGCATAAGTAATAAGAATTTGATATTCTTATACTTATGATAAGGATTGGGAGTTGTGAAATGAGTATGATTGGAAATGTGTTCATTTGATCTATTTCACAAAGTAAGGACCGTAGGTAAACATTGTGTGCATGCTGAGAGCTTGAGAAAAGTGTAGTAATAATTCAAGTAAGAAGTTGATTACCCGAAACAACAAATAATGAGTAATCAATATGGTGATTAAATAAAATGTTTTATTTATACCTAGAGTTTGGGGCCATATGGGATTAGTATTATTCTCTTGTTTAACTTTGCATGTTTTGACTTCCTGAATAATTAAATTGACTTCCACGGTCGTTCATATGTTGGAAGTAGGTATGAATGAAGACTGTCGTGAATTGGTGTGTGGATTGTCTAAAGTGTATTAGACACAAGCAAATGTTTGCTGCAACGTTCATGAGTGCTTAAGAATATGAGTTTGAGCATTGGATTAAACCCACACTCACTTGGATCACTTCATGGATTTTATCACGAGTGATTGATGAGACAATAACATCTTATATTCTTGAAACCGAGATGTGCGAGTTGTATCTTGCGAGTCGGTTACACATTGATAATATATAAACACACCAATAACTTGGTGTCATAAAACGTATTGTTGTGTGTGATTTGGTGAGTGAGTGCAAGCAAGCATTGAATCAAAGTTTATCCGTTCCTTTTATCCAGAGTAGGATGAAAGCGATATATGTGGGCCTCTCGATGATTTAGTGATGGCACCTAAGCGCTTAGCCAAGACGGGACTAATTTGATGTGTTCAATTGTAGTCTGTTGTCGGTCGTCGTAAATAGGAAATCGAGAAACAAAACATAGACATAGAGAATGATTTAAATCCATGTCTCAGTCTATACAATATCTAGAATGGAGGAATATATGATCCCTTATCTAAAGGACGCGTATCTGATAAGATCAGAGTTGACAGCGGCTTTTGAAAGCTACGATTGCAGATCAGGATCTGAAGTCATACGCAAAATAGTTATTAGACTTATCCAAGTGAGAGACTGTTGGATTAGCGTCTAAGTCCATAACTATTTTGGTATATACTTGACCCGATGGTGCATGGTCCTTTTGGTTTGCCTTCACCAAAGCAACTTGATAGGATGAATTACGGAGAGAAAGGATTAATCATGATTTATTAATATATTATGAGAATAATATATTAAAGGAGAAATCATATTGTTTAATTAATATTAGTCAAGAACTAATTGATAATTAATTTTGTGGCTAAAAGAGATTAATTAAACTTAAGGGACTGAAACAGTTATTATAAGATAATTGCATTTGGGCTATGGATTATCTTGGAATAATAGGTTGAACGAATTCTATGGGAAACCCATTAGAAATTGTCCAAGGGATATTCTAAAAGGGTCCATGGGCTGCTTAGGGCTTAAGCAGTCAGATTAGGGTTTCCTAGTTGAAAACCCTAATAGCCTACATGTATATATAATACCCTTAAGCTCCAAAAACGGGGCGAAGAGTTCCACTAGGGTTTCCACATGTTTTGGGCAGCCTCCTCTCTCCTTATTCTTCATCCTCTTGCTCTTGGTGTTTGTGAACCATTAGAGGAGTGACACTTGTGACTCTAAGCTTTCTAAAGTCATTAAAAGGAGGATTTGAGATTGTTATTACTACATAACAATCAAGGTAATATCTAAAAACCCTTTCACATGTTAATATGATTAATTGTATGCTAGAACTAGGGTTTAAAGTCTTGGATGAATCGCATGTGCAATAGAGAAACCTAGATCCAAGCATTAGGGTTTGCATGAGCACATTGGATGTTCTTATGGCTAAAACCCATCGCAACTATCTACCCATGTTCTACCCAACATATTAGTAGATAAAAATATATATTTTTATACATAGTTTAAAACATGTATATCATTCTCATTCAATACATATTCCACATAGATGAGGCACACACACATAACACGTATTTCATAGAGAATAAATCATACCTATGAGATTGAAGAAAGTGAATATACATTTACACATATAACAACAAAATATACACATAACACGTATTTCGTATAAAATACTTCGTAATTATGTGTTAGAAGAAAGTAACTAAACACTCACTTGATCAGAAGATGATCGGACAGCACTACAACTTGTAGAAGTAGTATTCTTCGGTAAATCTGAAAGATCTTCACAAAAACCGGGCTCCTCGCGGGCAGAGCTTCGGCTCGGGAACTTTACTTCTCGGGATCTTCGGGGCTTCGGGACTTGCTTCAGGTCTCGGGATGATACCGGAGCTTCGGGGGTACTTCTTTGCATGTAAATCGAGGTAATATGGGAGAGAGAGAGAGAGAGAAGAGGTTTGGTAACCACAAACGGCTGCCCCTTCAAATCTATTTATAGGGCTGTTTTCTGATTTTCCACGTCGTGGGCACTTCTTCCACGTCGTGGGATTGGTCGTCATTGCATGCGTCATCGTCCACTTGTCTGTCAGGCTCCAGAATGCGTCAGAAGTCATGCCACGTCATGGCCACTATTGCCAGGTCGTGGTCTCTGACACAGCTTTGGGGTTCGTGCCCCGAACTTCAGAAATTCATAACTTTCGCACATGAACTCCGTTTTTGACGTTCTTTATATCGACGCGTAGGTGAGATTATGCTCTACAACTCTGGTTTAGATTCTGTTGACTAATTTTGAATTTAATTTTAATATATTATTAATATATTATTTTTAGTACGCCGGTACAGGAAAACTCCGTTCGAAATTCATAACTCCTTCATCTGAACTCCGTTTTCGTCTGTCTTTTTATCGTTTGACTACTATCGATGAGATCTTCAATTCTAATTTAGAAAGTTTTGGCTAAATATCATTCGATCTCTATTTCGAGTATTCGTGTTGCATACCGCTAAGTCGAAACTTCGAAAAATCATAACTTTCTCATACGAAGTCAGATTTAGACGTTATTTTTATGCATGCTCTCGGTTTAATTTATTCTACGACTTATGTTTAGATTACTAAGGCTAGATATCGCTCTATCTTAAATTCGTATTTTACGTCATTCAGCGTCGTGCCGGTTCTGTCGCGAAACTTCGACAGATCATAACTTCTTCGTTATAACTCGGATGTCGGCATTCTTTATATATTCGGAAACCTCGTCACGGCCACTACCACATCCTTCAAAGATATCGGGTTTATCTAACATTTCATTTTGACGCTTATTTTTATTCTTAATTAAATTCAGACACACCATTAAGCACAAAACACATAATACTCAAATAATACACTTCTATTATTTCAAAACGGGTTACAAAGGTTAACCTAGACTACTATATCAATATTAATGATGAGCCCAGAAACACAGGCGTTACATTGAACCACCAACTCTCCCCCACTTGGGGTAAGAATTCGTACTAACTGATGCTCACAATTGATCACCGTCCTATTAGGGCGCAACCAGTCCATCCCTACAATAACCTTGTTCCCGTACAAAGGAATGGGAACCAAATCAATTGGATACTTATCGTTAAACATCTCAAGAACACAACCTCGATGAACCCTCAATACCTAGACAGATCAATCATCTACAATCTCAACATCTAAAGGGCAATCCAGCTCTCCTGGAGCTCCAACAAACCTCTTGCTAAGCATAAGTGATACAAAAGATCGGGTACCCCCTGAATCAAACAATAGTAACGCTGAGATACTGTTCACAATGAATGATCCTAAAATAAAACACACAAATACAAGCACATAAATCAACATAAATAAAGAGATAAGTAGAAGATACATACCTGTCACCACATCAGGTGTTGCACGAGCCTCCTCGAATGTCATCTGAAAAGCTCTGCTCTTCACCATAGGCGCATCTGCCTTGCCTTGGCAGCCATTAGTGATCTGTAGAGTTGCCGGAGCAGTTGCTACCACCGGTCCTATTGCTGCCAAACTCGGACAATGGGCCTTCTTGAGGCCAGTCTGATTACAATAGAAGCAAACCATATCAGATACTAGGGTGGTGGTGGTAGTAGTAGCAGTACAATCCCTGCTAATATGACTCGTCCGGTTGGACATGAAGCAGCTAAAACCACCTTCCCTACATGCCCCCTCATGCATCTTGTCATACTTGCCACAATGGCTTTGAACCTACTGGCATCTTGATCTCGAATCAAATACCTTGAGCCTCTTTCCCAAACCCCCTAAAACCTGAGCCTGATCCGGCTTCCTCCTCCTTTCCATATCTAGATCAATCTACCTCTCTGTGGCTCTCGCTAACATATCCTCCAATGTCTTGCAACTGGATCGACTCACAAATTGCCGAATATAACTCCTTAACATTGTTGGATATTGTGTCTAAGTCCATAACTATATTTGGAATGTACTTCACCCGACCCGACAAGGTCCATTTGGGTTGTATGGCATCTTAACAATTGGATAGAAAAAATAAGAAAAAGGACACTTATGGTTGATTAATATATTATAAGTTATAATATATTAATAGTATTATTTAATTAGTATTAATCAAGAATTAATTTGGAATTAATTTTGTGATAAAAAAGGAGACTAATTAAATATGGGGTTTGATTTGTAAATCATTCATTCTTGAATAGTGGGCTTATGGTTCATGATCCACTAGATTGGACTAGGACCCATTGGGTGCTCGATGGATGCTCTATGGAGGTTAAATCCCATGGATCATGTGGAAATGAAAAGTCATGCACATTATGGTTTACATGGTGTAACCCTACATGTGGCACACTATAAAAGGAACCCTTCATGGAGCAAAATCGGCCACATAGTGAATCAAGAAGAGGGCTAGCCAAAAATAAGATACAAGTGTCCATTCTTTAGTTATTCCAAGAACTAAGGTGTTGTGTGAAGCATTTGAGGCATCACATTTGGGGTGCTAGGCTCACCAAGTCTTGAAGGAATCCAATCTACTAAAAGGTATATTATTCTACTTGATTTTTGTATTACGAGTTCCCCATAACACGCTAGTTAGGATGTAAACCTTGGAAAATCAAATTTGCATGTATATTAGAGAAACATAGATCCAAGGCTTCTAGGGTTGCATGTACACCATAAGAGTGTTAGAATGCTCAAAACCCATCAGTGGTATTAGAGCCTAGGCTTGTTTTCTATATACTTGATGCAAATAGCTTGAAAAAGTCGAAAAATGTTCACTATTCATATGAACTAGCCGAGTCCATGTGTAAATTCATCCTACTCGACGAGTCAGTTTATGTACTCGACGAGTAGGATGCCCTGTGTGCAGTTTTTCGAGTTTTTATGCTGGAAATGGACTAGAATCGTTACCTATAACTGTTTTGAACTTATAAAACTTGTTTTTGATGTGGTAATGGTTATGCTAATCCATGTTCAATGGTTATCATCAAATTTCAAGTTTAATATGTGTTAATATGATTCTTGAAATTATTGTTTATACTTATGAGTTTTAAAAGATCATAGAAATTATGTGTAACTTACTTGTTGGTATGATTCTTGATCTTAATGCCTAATGATGGAGTCCATAATTTGTCCTCAAGTTATGGATTACCAAAAGTCAATTCTTTAAAAGTGTTATTAAAGAATAAGGAGTTACATAAAAATGAAGTCTTCATTTTAATGTACAGTTAAACTCATAAGTTATGAAATGAAAGGTCTTGAATAGTTTTAAAACTTGCCCTCAACTTTTGGAATTTCTAAAGTCTTACACCCTAATACTTTAATTCCAAAATGAACCTTAGAATTTTAAAAGTTTAAAATTCAACCCTTATACTATTATTGTATTAAAAAGTTTAATTATATAGATATATATAAGAATAAGTTAGTCTTAACGTTAGTAGGCCTCGTTCACGAAGCCGGTCTATAAGGGGGTATAAGGTTACGGCCTATAAAATGGTTGTTTAATGGGTGTCCACTCTCACCCACCGCTTCGTTGACTGGTGGAGGGTCGTTAGCCGAACGGGTAGGATAGGACCTTAATCCTCATTAAAAGTATAATGGAAATTTTAAAGTAACTATACCTTTAATAATTCCCAATCTTAGTTACTTTAGGAAAATGTGAAATAGGTGCTAACCCATGAAATTACACTTTGTACCTTACCAAGTCGTTAGTGGAAAACGTGTGGTTAACCGACACACTAACAAGGACTAGTAAGAGTGGCAAAGTGTAACTTAGGTTTGTCATAGATCGGTGGAGCGCGTGTGGTTAACCGGCACATCGATTAGGTGATAAAGTTAAGGGTACCAAGTAAATTTGCTTGGTTACTCACACCTTGTTTGTGATCCTCGGCATCCCAGTCACAAACTTGAGAGGGCACAATCGAGATTCAAATATGCCATTGAAAGTTCAATGTATCTCAAAAGATCTAGGAATTTCAAATCCCATAAAAGTTAATAATCTATTTCTTTTTCATGGTGGAAATTGGTAAATCGTCATTTACCTACCTTCAAATATTTTATAACTTAGATTATGACATCCCTCTTCCAGTTATAAATAGTTTGTTAGATCCTAGCCTTAATATTTTATTTGGATGACTTATTAAGGACTCTTTATCTAATCAAAACTTGTCTTTCTTTCTTTCTTTTCAGATGTCTTCCAACACTGCTACTGGCTCAAACCGTACAGGCTCTTTTTCCCTTATGAACTTGTGTGGGAGAGTCACTTTTGATGGTTCCAATTTCAATTAATGGATTAGGAACATCAGAATAATTACTCGCTACGAGGGGAAAGAATATGTCCTTGATAAGGAACTGAAGGTTAGTGATGAGTCAACTGCTACTCCTGAGGAGATTGCTGAGTACACTACCCATGAGAAAGATGCCACTAAGGTTTCTTGCATCATGTTGGCCACAATGACAGTAGAACTCCAGAAACCCTATGAAGATTTCTACCCTTTTGAGATGCACTAGGATTTGATGGATAGGTACCATCAAAGTGCTCGTCAGGAGACGTATGAAATCATTTACTCCATGATAACAGCCAGGATGCAAGATGGTGAACCCATGACCGGTCACTTGCAAAAAATGCAAAGGTTCGTGGACCGGTTACTGAAGCTTAATGTGGACTTCGCTGAGGACATGGCGATTGACATCATTCTCCATTCCTTACCTCCAAGTTATGATCAGTTTCGTATGACTTATCATATGAACAAGGAGTAAGTCACACTCAGCAAGCTTCAAGGACTTTTAAGGACCGCTGAAAGTGGCCTTAAAGGTAAATCAGTTGTTACTCCTACTCCTACTACAGCCCTGTTCTGGAAATTGGGCAGGGAAAGGGGAAGAAGAGGAAGACCGCTTCGAATGGTACCAAGGGAAAGTATCTTGATGGCTCCTCTTCAAGTGGAACCAAGAAAGGTTACATTACTCCTTCTTCATACCCAAAGGAAGCACAATGCTTCTACTGCTAGGAAAAGGGGCATTGGAAGCAAAGCTGCGCTAAATACTTGCAGAATGTTAAGGATGAGAAACTTAAACCCACACATGCAAGTATTTATACTATATTGTCTAATAACTCATTGCATACTAATTATTGGGTGCTTGATACAGGTTGTGGTATTCACATTTGTACTGATTTGCAGGGCCTAAGAAGAAGTGAGAAACTGGAGCACGGGAAGATAAACTTAATCATGGGCAATAGGAAAGCATCACCTGTTGTAACAACTCAAATTTGTAACAACTCAAATTTTTCAAACAAATTTTTCATTTTTAAAACATAATTATTTCCATTTAAAACAAGGCATAAATAGTTTAATTATTCTGTCAAATACAATTATTCAAAATCCCAAGATCATAAAAACAATCTTCAGTGTGTATCGATCACGCCGGCGCCTTCCCACGGTCCTCGCTAGTACCTGAAATACATGCACAACAACTGTAAGCATAAATGCTTAGTGAGTTCCCCAATATACACTTACGCACATACGCCTTTCCAGGCCCTGACCTTCCGGTCCTCAATACAACGCCTTCCGGCCCATAACATAATCGCCTTCCGGCCCATAACATATTGCCTTCCGGCCCACATATCATACATAGCACATATAACAATTAACTTACCACATATAGCATACATATCACATAACATATCCGACCTTCCGGTCACACAGTCAAACCCTTCCGGGTACAGTATAGTGAGAAGACTCACCTCGTAAAAGCTGGACGCTAGCAAATCCCGAAATGACTCGTGCACAACCGACGAGCTACAACCTCCCTATAACATTACATATCTCATTAATACTTATATCTTCTAAGTGTGAGTATCCCTAAGAAGTCAGACTTAGGTCAACTCTGGTCAACGGTCAACGGTCAGCTCGACCGGACTCGGCGAGTACCATGGCGACTCGGCGAGTCTAGACGTCCTCCAACTTTCTGAGATTCCTTATCTACTCGTCGAGTACCCTCCTCGACCCGACGAGTTACTCTTGGAAGAATCGCGGGGCCACCCCGACTCCACTCGCCGAGTCTGAAGAACAACTCGGCGAGTACCAGTAAATCTTCAAGCTACTCGCCGAGTCTGAAGAACAACTCGGCGAGTCCATGCCATGCAGACGAGCAACTGCTTCCTGAATTACATATGGTCCCAAGATATACAACCATGGGACTCTCTGGACTTCTAAACATCTCATTACTGTGGGTATAACGTCTGGGTAATAACATAATAACCCATCTAATCACTAAATGGGTTTTCATAAACCCTAGGTTCATAAACACATTAACTAACAGAAGGGAATCCGAAACATTACCTGGAATATGCCCTCTCTGTGTCTCCAAACCACAGAACTCGAATCCCTTGCTGTTCCTTTAGCCAAAACCCTTCTCCTCCTTGCCCAACAATTTCTTCAAGCCCTAATATCCTCCAATCTTGCTCTAGATGTCCACAGCCGTTTAGGGTTCCTCTCAGTCGACTAAAAACGGACAATGACGGCCTATGAGAGTATTATATACGATTCAAAACTGAACGGTTAGGGTTTCTGCTGAACAGCGTCGACTCGCCGAGTCCATATCTGGACTCGTCGAGTCCAGTCGCGGACCCGCGACCAAGTCTGCGATCCTACTCGGCGAGTCTAGGCTCCAACTCGCCGAGTCCCCTCTCAACTCACCCCAAAAACATAATTAAACAATACCTGAGATTTCGGGCTGTTACAACTCTCCCCCACTTGGATTAGACTTCGCCCTCGAAGTCTCACTCTGCAAATAGTTCCGGATGCTGCTCCCGCATTTCGCGTTCCGGTTCCCAAGTCATTTCCGATCCCTTACGGTGTTGCCATTGAACCAACACCAGAGGTACTTCCTTGTTCCTCAGAACCTTGATCTTCCGATCTCTGATAGCCACTGGTCTCTCCGCATAATTCAGGCTCGCATCCACCTGAATATCCTCCAATGGAACCACTGCCGACTCATCAGCTATGCACTTCCTCAACTGCGACACATGAAAAGTGTCATGGATCTGACCCAACTCCGCTGGCAATTCCAACCAGTAGGCTACCCGACCTATCCTTGCAATCACACGAAATGGCCCAATATACCGGGGCCCCAACTTGCCTCTCTTCCTGAATCGAATCACTCCTTTCCAAGGAGAGACCTTCAGGAAAACGAAGTCGCCGACTTGAAACTCAAGCTCGGATCGGCGCCTGTCTGCATAACTCTTTTGTCGGCTCTGGGCGGTCAATAACCTTTGTCTCACTTGCTGAATCTGCTCTGTCGTCTGGAGCACGATCTCCGTGCTGCCCATCACTCTCTGTCCCACCTCTCCCCAGCAAATGGGGGTCCGACACCTCTTACCATACAACAGCTCGAAGGGTGGCATACCAATGCTCGAATGATGGCTGTTGTTGTAGGAGAACTCTGCCAATGGTAAATACGCATCCCAACTACCCCCGAAGTCTAACACACACGCTCGGAGCATGTCCTCCAGCGTCTGAATCGTCCGCTCGCTCTGACCATCTGTCTGGGGATGGTATGCGGTACTAAAATGCAATTTAGTACCCAACTCCTCATGGAATTTCTTCCAGAATCTGGAAGTAAAGCGCACATCACGGTCTGACACAATCGAGATCGGCACCCCGTGCCGAGATACCACCTCTCTCACATATATCTCCGCCAACTTCTCCGCTGAAGAACTCTCACTGATGGCAAGGAAGTGTGCACTCTTCGTCAACCTATCCACGATCACCCAAATTGCGTCAACTCCCCTAGCAGTCCTCGGCAATTTGGTGATAAAATCCATAGTGATCTGTTCCCACTTCCACTCGGGGATCTCCAATGGCTGTAACTTGCCATGCGGTCTCTGGTGCTCAGCCTTAACCCTACGGCAGGTCAAGCACCTCTCAACGAACCATGCCACGTCCCTCTTCATACAGGGCCACCAATATTCCTTCCTCAAATCCAAATACATCTTTGTAGCACCGGGATGAATCGAGAATTTCGATCTATGAGCCTCTTCCATCAAAGTAGTACGCGTGCCGCCCACGAACGGTACCCAAATCCGACCCTGAAACGTCATAAGCCCTCGACTATCCTTGACAAGCTCTGAGATTAACCCCACAACCCGCTCTTTCTTCTGCATTTCTGGTCGCACAGCTTCAGCCTGTGCCCTACGAATATCATCCAATACTGGAGTCATCACAGTCAGTCTCAAGCATACATCTCGCAATGGAGTGCTCTCCGCCCTGCGGCTCAATGCATCGGCTACCACATTAGCCTTGCCTGGGTGGTACAGGATCTCACAATCATAATCCTTAACCACATCCAACCATCTCCTCTGACGCATATTTAGGTTGGGTTGATCCATCAAATACTTCAAACTCTTATGGTCCGTGTATATCGTACATCGAACCCCATACAAGTAGTGACGCCAAATTTTGAGAGCGAACACTACTGCCCCCAACTCCAAATCATGCGTGGGATATCTCGCCTCATGAGGCTTCAGCTGCCTCGACGCATAAGCTATCACATGACCCCTCTGCATCAACACTGCACCCAATCCCGAAATCGATGCGTCGCAATATACCACGAAATCTTCCATCCCTTCTGGGAGAGCTAATACCGGGGCTTCGCACAATCTCTGGCGAAGTGTCTCAAAGGAGGTCTGCTGCTCGGGCCCCCATGAGAATGCAACACCCTTCCGGGTCAATCTGGTGAGTGGCATTGCGATCTTGGAGAAATCCTTGATAAATCTCCGATAATACCCTGCCAACCCAAGGAAACTTCTGATCTCAGAGGGTGACTTCGGCACCTCCCAACTCATCACCGCCTCAACCTTGGTCGGATCGACCAATATCCCTTTCTGATTAACCACATGTCCTAGAAACTGGACCTCCCGCAACCAGAAGTCACATTTGGAGAACTTTGCATAAAGCTTCTCCGACCTCAATACCTCAAGGACCTCCCTCAAATGCTCCTCATGCTGCTCTCTAGATCTCGAATACACCAGAATGTCGTCGATAAATACAATCACTGACCGATCCAACATCGGCCTGCATACCCTGTTCATGAGATCCATGAACACAGCCGGGGCATTGGTGAGTCCAAAAGGCATCACCACAAACTCATAATGCCCATATCGCGTCCTAAACGCTGTCTTCTGGACGTCCTCTTCCCGTACCCTCACCTGATGGTATCCTGATCTCAGATCGATCTTGGAAAACCAAGATGCTCCCTGCAACTGATCGAATAAATCATCGATCCTCGGCAACGGGTAACGGTTCTTGACCGTTAGCTTGTTCAACTCCCAGTAATCAATGCACATCCGGTGTGAACCATCCTTCTTCTTGACGAACAGAATAGGTGCTCCCCATGGCGAGCTGCTCGGCCGAATGAATCCCTTTCCCAGCAACTCCTGGAGTTGCGAGGACAACTCTTGCATCTCTGGAGGTGCAAGACGATAGGGCACTTTAGCAATAGGCGCGGCCCCCGGAACCAGATCGATACCAAACTCTACTTGCCTCACAGGAGGTACTCCCGGCAGTTCCTCGGGAAAAACATCTGAAAACTCACGCACCACAGGGACCTCCTTAACTGACTTCGGTCTCTCGGAAACCTCCCGCGTATCCATCACATACGCCACAAAACCCTTACAGCCCTGCTGTAGACACTGCCTCGCCCTAGCGGCCGAACAAAAAGCTGATCCTGAACGGGTACCCTCACCGTACACCGAAAGAACTCCCCCACTATGGTCTCGTATGGTCACCAACAGACGCTCACAGTCGATGACAGCGCCGAATCGGCTCAACCAGTCCATGCCCACGATAACACAGACGTCACCCATCGCAATAGGAATCAGGTCAATCGGGAATCCAACCCCAAAAATCTCTAGCACACATCCTCGAAGAACCTCCGTGGCATAAATCGATTTCTCGTCAGCTATAGAAACTCTCAAAGGTCGACTCAACGACTCACGACTAACGCTGATATGCTGACTAAAGGCTAAGGACACAAAGGACCTACTAGCACCCGAGTCAAATAACACTAAGGCAGGCACAGAGTTCACAAGGAAGGTACCTACGCATATAATAACATAAGCATAACATCTCGACATTAAAATAAATACATGAATTACGACATACCTGCCACAACATCGGGCGCAGCGCGGACCTCCTCCGCAGTCAGCTGAAAGGCTCTCCCACGAGCCCTCGGGGCCTCGACCTTCACCGGTCGAGTCTCAGTAGTCCTGGCAGTAGGTGCAGATCCCTGACGAAGCTGAGGGCACTCGGCCTTCCGATGGCCGGTCTGGTTGCAATGAAAGCAAACCGTAAATCCCTTGGGACACTCCCTAGCAATGTGTCCCTCCTTGCCACACTTGTAGCAAGCACCGGCTCGACACGCCCCATCGTGACCCTTGCCGCACTTTACGCAAATGCGGTTCTTCGAACCTCTCGTCCTCGAATCGGCGGACTTGATCCGCTTGGCTGCCGGCTGAGACTGAGCCGGCCGCCGGTCTGCCTGCTGAGACTCGGCCTCCTCCCTGGCCTGAGTCTCTAACTCGATCTCACGCTTCCTGGCATTCGCCTGAAGCTCAGTAAAAGTATGGTAAGTGGAGTTTGACACAAAATCCCGGATCTCCCTCCTCAGAACACCCAAGTACCGGCTCATCCGAGCCTGCTCTGTGGCCACCAGCTCGGGGCAAAACATCGCCCTCTCATGGAACTTCCGCGTGATTGCCGCCACCGAATCAGTACCCTGCTTGAGGGTTAAGAACTCCTGAACCAATCGTTCCCGCTCCACCAGAGGAACGTACTCATCCCTGAACATGGTAGTGAACCCCTCCCATGTCACTGCCGCAGTCTCTGCCAAAGTGAAGTTCGCCGTCACGAACTTCCACCAGTCCTTTGCTCCCAGACGGAGCTGGTTCAAAGCGAACCGTACCCTCAGGTGCTCCGGGCATGAACAAGTGTAGAAGCACCCCTCTATATCTGCGATCCACCTCATCACAGCAATCGGATCCTGCGTCCCATCGAACTCTGGTGGCTTCGTGTTGCTGAACTCCCGAAACAGCAACGAGTCGCCCCCCTGTGGCCTAGCAGCGGCCACAGCTGCGGTAGCTGCAGCGGTTGCAACCTCAGTCAACGCGGCGTACCGCTCATCGAATGTCTCCATCAGGGTGGTCTTGATAGACCCAAACATCTCCGGGATCTCAGCCCGGATCGCCGCCGCCACCTCCTCGTGAATCATTTGACGAATATCCTCGTCACTCACCCCGCTCGTACTCGCTCCGTGGCGTGGTCTAACCATGATGTCTCTGAAATACAACATAAAACTATCAGAGACTCCATCAAGTGTGATTGCACTCGATAACGCAACCCTACCCCGCCCCCGATACCCAGGGATTCTTACTTGGGTCTCCCACTGACCCGGTGTCCTCGGTAGTACGGGCCCAATACTACCGACCACACCGCATCAGTGTTCATCCCAAGTCTTCCTCCCCAAACTTCGGATAGTGAGTACTCTACTTCTGATATACACTATCTACTCGCATACTAGCAAAGCATCTCATATAAGCAAACTTCCCTAGACTAAGGCATCACAAATCAGGCCACTCTAGTCCTATCATGAATACCTAGTCTTCTAGCATGCATAACAATTCACATCATATAATATTGTAAGGTATTTTGGGGATCTTTACCGTTCGGGCGCTGACTGATCGTACACACTGCTTCTTTCTTGCTTACCACAAAACCATTTACAAAAGTTTATGCCTTTATTTGAAAACTCGAATCCTCGGTTTGAGTTCAGTTACCCCCGAAGGTGCACCCGAATCTCTCAAACCAAGGCTCTGATACCAATTGTAACAACTCAAATTTGTAACAACTCAAATTTTTCAAACAAATTTTTCATTTTTAAAACATAATTATTTCCATTTAAAACAAGGCATAAATAGTTTAATTATTCTGTCAAATACAATTATTCAAAATCCCAAGATCATAAAAACAATCTTCAGTGTGTATCGATCACGCCGGCGCCTTCCCACGGTCCTCGCTAGTACCTGAAATACATGCACAACAACTGTAAGCATAAATGCTTAGTGAGTTCCCCAATATACACTTACGCACATACGCCTTTCCAGGCCCTGACCTTCCGGTCCTCAATACAACGCCTTCCGGCCCATAACATAATCGCCTTCCGGCCCATAACATATTGCCTTCCGGCCCACATATCATACATAGCACATATAACAATTAACTTACCACATATAGCATACATATCACATAACATATCCGACCTTCCGGTCACACAGTCAAACCCTTCCGGGTACAGTATAGTGAGAAGACTCACCTCGTAAAAGCTGGACGCTAGCAAATCCCGAAATGACTCGTGCACAACCGACGAGCTACAACCTCCCTATAACATTACATATCTCATTAATACTTATATCTTCTAAGTGTGAGTATCCCTAAGAAGTCAGACTTAGGTCAACTCTGGTCAACGGTCAACGGTCAGCTCGACCGGACTCGGCGAGTACCATGGCGACTCGGCGAGTCTAGACGTCCTCCAACTTTCTGAGATTCCTTATCTACTCATCGAGTACCCTCCTCGACCCGACGAGTTACTCTTGGAAGAATCGCGGGGCCACCCCGACTCCACTCGCCGAGTCTGAAGAACAACTCGGCGAGTACCAGTAAATCTTCAAGCTACTCGCCGAGTCTGAAGAACAACTCGGCGAGTCCATGCCATGCAGACGAGCAACTGCTTCCTGAATTACATATGGTCCCAAGATATACAACCATGGGACTCTCTGGACTTCTAAACATCTCATTACTGTGGGTATAACGTCTGGGTAATAACATAATAACCCATCTAATCACTAAATGGGTTTTCATAAACCCTAGGTTCATAAACACATTAACTAACAGAAGGGAATCCGAAACATTACCTGGAATATGCCCTCTCTGTGTCTCCAAACCACAGAACTCGAATCCCTTGCTGTTCCTTTAGCCAAAACCCTTCTCCTCCTTGCCCAACAATTTCTTCAAGCCCTAATATCCTCCAATCTTGCTCTAGATGTCCACAGCCGTTTAGGGTTCCTCTCAGTCGACTAAAAACGGACAATGACGGCCTATGAGAGTATTATATACGATTCAAAACTGAACGGTTAGGGTTTCTGCTGAACAGCGTCGACTCGCCGAGTCCATATCTGGACTCGTCGAGTCCAGTCGCGGACCCGCGACCAAGTCTGCGATCCTACTCGGCGAGTCTAGGCTCCAACTCGCCGAGTCCCCTCTCAACTCACCCCAAAAACATAATTAAACAATACCTGAGATTTCGGGCTGTTACACCTGTTACCAAGATAGGAGTTTATTCTTTATTGCTTAATAATGGGTTTATGTTAGATTTGAATAAATGTTGTTACTCATCTAAAATGGCGAGAAATATTATTTCTTTTCATCGCTTGTACAAACAAGGATTTACTTTTTCATTTTATAATGATAATGGTGCTATTAATATTTATTACAATGATGTACTTTACTTTAAAGAATTACCTTGTGATGGTGTATATGAAGCTGTGAATGTTGTAGATAATCTAGGAAATAATGTGTTGTATATTGATTCTTCAAATAATTTGGATAAAGCATCCTTGTGGCATTGTCGTCTTGGACATGTCAACAAGAAGCGCATAGGCCAACTCTAAAAGGCTGGAGTTTTGGAATCATTTGACCTAAAGTCGGATGATAGTTGCGACTCTTGTTTACTTGGAAAAATGACAAAGCCACCCTTCTCTGGTACTTGTGACAGGGGTGAGGGTTTGTTGGACCTCATACACACAGATCTGTGTGGACCCTTCAAAACTGCCACAGGGGATGCTAGTCGCTATTATGTGACTTTTACTGATGATTACAGTAGATATGGCTATATCTACTTAATCAAGCATAAGTCAGAAACCTTTGAAAATTTCAAAGAGTTTAAGCAGGAAGTGGAGAATCAACTGGGCAGGAACATCAAGATGCTCCGATCCGATTGTGGAGGAGAGTATCTTAGTATTGAGTTCCTTGACTATCTTAAGGAATGTGGGATTGTGTCAGAATTGACACCTCCTAGGACACCACAGTTGAATGGTGTGGCTGAGAGGCGCAATCGAACCTTGTTATACTTGGTTCATTCCATGATGAGTCGAGTTTCGTTACCAATCTTATTCTGGGAGTATGCCTTAGAGACTGCCGCCCATATCCTCTATATAGTCCCTACAAAAAAGGTTGCCAAAACACCTCACGAGATGTGGATTGTGAAAGTTCCCAATTTGGACCACATCAAGATTTGGGGTGGCAAGGATTTCGTGAGGCGTGAGTCTCATGAAAAACTCGAACCTCGAAGTGAGAAGTGTATTTTCATCGGCTACCCACAAAGATCCTTTGGTTACCTCTTCTACACACCTAGTGAAAATGTGGTCTTTGTAGCAAGAAGATGAATCTTTCGTGTAGGAGAGTTTATAAGCCAAGGAAACAGTGGGAGGCAAATTGACCTTGAAGAGATTCAAGAGTCAAGTGGTGAAGGAACCTCAAACACTAGCGACCAACCTGAGGAGGAAACTCCTATTGAGTCGATAGATGAGTCCGTACCTCAAAGGCGTTCCACTAGAGTTAAGAACACACCTGATTTTTTCTTTGGGAATGGTCAGTAGATATCAAGGGAAACCTGGCAAGGCTCACTAGACTACAGTAAAGAACATTCTCAAGTATCTGCGGAGGACTAAGGACTGGGTCCTTACCCTCGGTGGTAGTGATGACTTGAGAGTGGTAGGGTATATCGATGTTAGCTTTCAGACTGATAGGGATAATTTCCTCTCTCAGTCAGGTTGGGTCTTTATCCTAAATGGAGGAGCAATTACTTGGAAAAGTTCCAAGCAGGAGACAGTAGCTGATTCATCTTGTGAATCAGAGTACATAGCAGCAAGCGAAGCAGCAAATGAGGCAATATGGCTAAAGAACTTCATTGGAGACCTTGGAGTTGTACCAGCTATAAAAGAGCCGATGGAAATTTTCTGTGACAACGAAAGTGTAGTTGCCTTAGCTAAGGAACCAAGGGATCACGGGAGATCCATATACAATGACATAAAATACCATTTCATTAGAGATCGAATAGAAGAAGGACTCCTCGTGGAAAAGAGGGTATCATCAGATGAGAACCCAACAGTTCCCTCACGAGGGGACTGAGTAGGGTTAAGCATTTACAGCATGCGAGGCGCATTGGGCTGAAGGATGCTATTAGTTTTAATAATTAGATTTCTGAAATTTGTAAAATGTAATTGACATTTGATGATTAAATAAAAGTTGTTATTTATTTATGAGTAAAGTGTTACAATTATGTTAATCGTTTACTATTGTTTCAGTTTTGCATGTTTTGACTTCCACAATAATTATATTATTCGTAATCTCCACAGTCGGTCATACATTTGAAGTAGGTATTGAATTAAGACTATCATGAATTGGGTTTGTAGATTGTCTAAGGTGTATTAGACATACCAATTGTTGCGGCAACATTCATGAGTGCTCATAAGGTCTGAGTATTGGACTCAACCCACGCTCACTTGTATCACTTCATGGAATTTATCTCGATTGATCGTGAGACGGTAATATCATATAAATCTTCAAACCTAGAGATATGAGTTGTTGACTATGAGTTGGTTATACATTGATTGTTGGAAAACGAATTGGTAACTCGATGTTATAAAATGTGCCTTTGTACATAATTCAACAAGTAGTCAGTACAAGCATGTGAGTCGAAGTTTATCTATTCCTTCTAGGATTTGAAGCGATATCTAGGCCCCTCGATGATTTGGTTTTGATTTATGTACCGGGCCCGGTCAGAACCTAATTGATGTGTTCAATTTAGTTCTATTTCAAACAAATCAGAGATCGAGAAACAAATCATGAACAATAAGTACGACAAAGTTCCATGTGTTTGTCCGGCTGATATCTTGAGAGCAAAGGATTATATGATCACTTATCTTAAATGGTGTATCATCATCATCTCAGTTCCGAGTGACTTTGGAAGAGCTATGATTGCTATTTGGATTCTGATGTCATGTTTGCAACTATAGTTATTAGACTTATCCAAGTGGGAGATTGTTGGATATAGTGTGTAAGTCGATAACTATATTTGGTATGTACTTGACCCGACCTGACATGGTGCATTTGGGTTGCATGGCATCTTAACAATTCAATAGAAAAAATGAGAAAAATGACACTTATGGTTGATTAATATATTATAAGTTATAATATACTAATAATATTATTTAATTAGTATTGATCAAGAATTAATTTGGAATTAATTTTGTGATAAAAAGGAGACTAATTAAATATGGGGTTTGATTTGTAAATCATTCGTTCTTGAATAGTGGGCTTATGGCTCATGATCCACTAGATTGTGCTAGGACCCATTGGGTGCTCCATGGATGCTCCATGGAGGTTAAAACCCATGGATCATGTGGAAATGAAAAGTCATGCACATTAGGGTTTACATGGTGTAATCCTTCACGTGGCACACTATAAAAGGAACCCTTCATGGAGCAAAATCGGCGACATAGTGAAACAAGAAGAGGGCTAGCCAAAAATAAGATACAAGTGTCCATTCTTTAGTTATTCCAAGAAGTTAAGGTGTTGTCTGAAGCATTTAAGGCATCACATTTGGGGTGTTAGGCTCACCAAGTCATGAAGGAATCCAAGCTACTAAAAGGTATATTATTCTACTAAAAGGAATGCAAGAAGTTAAGGTGTTGTGTGAAGCATTTAAGGCATCCATATGTGGTTTAGGTAGTGTTTGAAGAGGATCTATTTAGGGAAAGGACCTAGAAAAGCATTAGCTAACCTACGCATGATTGAGGTGAGTACGTGTTGCCATTTTTCCACTTTGGGGTACATGGTAAAATGATTTTTGATAACGAAACACTAATGTTTGATATATGAAATGTTTTGGAATGAAAATGTCAAATGTTTTTGGACATGATATTTGGAAAGATTGCATTGAAGGCAAGAATGTTTTTGAAAGAAAAGAACGTTTTGGAAGATCAAATGTTTTGAATTGTTTTGAAATATAGATACTTTAATTTTGAAATGAGTTTTTGATACTAATGTATGAAATGTGTAAAGTATGCAAAGTAATGACAACAAATTGAAAGTAATGAAGAGGAATGGAAACTAATGAAATGAATCGAAGTTGTGCTTAATGATTATAAATCTATGCCTTTGAAGAGCTCAATGAGAACTTCCGTATGAAGGCAAAGTAGGGAAAATACAATCGATACCTAATTATGGCGCATGCATGCACTATAAATAATCTAACCCTAGAAACATTAATTGTCGGGTGGATAGGCCCAACCCATTACAAAATGGACTATTCTATTATAAAATACAATTAATACAACCATAAAATAACCCAACAGTATGGCATCAATGATTGAGATTCGTGTTGGAAGTGGCATTTTTTTCGTCTGAAGGGTTCAAAACTAATGAATGACCATGGATTCTGTTTTCCAGTTATCAGCAAGATAATTCAGTGTCGGAAGGGTTTCATTTGGTTCAGATTGCGAATCGAAAACTTTATGGATGTGGCATGAGAGGATTGTGTCTGCAAGGAAGTCAGATCCTGTTTAGGGTTTTCAGTTTTCGGGAAGAATAGTTGTGTTTTCTTTCCTTGGCTAAGGACAGAATGATAAGGTTTCATTTCTTTGTTAGGATGAGTGTTTTATGCTAAGAATGGGGTTTGATAGCAATATTGGAATAGGGTCCACTACCGTGTCAGTGGAGGTCGTAAGGAATGATTTCAAAGACAAAATCTAATTTAAGTAGGGCAGAGTTGTAACACCTTATTTCAGGTCATTTCTTATTTCGGGGTTGCGGACCGAAATTTGATTATGTGAAGGATTTGGGCTTTAAGAAAGTAAATTTGGAACTTCTTAAAGGTTGATAACATTGGTTATGAGGTATAACCCCTTGATTCATAAGCTAGGCCCCAAAAGAAAGAAAAAGAAAATATATAAATCGGGATTCTTGTGTGAATTATGGTTTTCTTTTGATATGTGATAAGACAAATGTAACTACATAAGATTGTGGGGGCTCTTTAATACATTTCCATTCTTATAAAGAATGTCACTATGCGCTGCGTACTCAGAGTTGAAATGAAGAAGTTATGGATGTTTGAAGTTAAGTGGAAAAATAAAGTTTGGTACTACGCAAGGTGTACTCTAAGTAGGCAGCGCATAGTGGTTTTTAAGGGCGTGTTTTTAGTAAGCTACAAAGGGCGTAACTTATGTTACGCAGGGTGTAACTATGCAAAGTAAAACCCTAATTCAGGGGTTTTCAGACCTATTCAATGACTCTAACCCCTTGAGGTCCTTCTTATCATGATCCTCCACCCTTTTGAGCATACTACTCGAAACCCTAGCCATCTTGTGAGGATTTTAAAGGTTTTGAGTGTTTCCTTGTATGTGTTATGAAGAAGGAGTTAATTGAAGGTGTTATTGGGTAGTCCAACGCTAGTAGATCGAGACTCTACTATTCTTCAATATCCTCCAAGAGGTATAAATTTTGAATCATGTTGGTCCATTTGCTAGATCTCTTTAGATTCTTGATACTCATGTCCTTTGGTCCCATAATCTTGAGTTCTTATGAGTATAAGCTACTCCAGACATTGTGGTTGTTAGTCCTTGTAGATTCTAAGATTGGGTTGTTATAAAAATGGGATCTTTATTATCCATATTTATTCATACAGGAGTTTATGGACATTAGAAGGTGTTAGGAAGCTAGAGTTTGGCTTTGAGCTTTATTTATCCATGCAGAGGCATAAAGTTATGAAGTTTATAATTCTAAACGTTTATTCAGAAAAAATATAAGCAATAAATGGTTGGTTCTTATGGATTAAGAGCTAAAAAGTGTAAATGGCTTATCAGCATAGTACGCAGGGTGTACTCTATGTACACATGATGTACCACTACGTAGGGAGTAGTTTGGGTAGTTAAGGCGTAAGTCAACCCGGTGATGAACGATGACTTTTTGACCAGTTTGACCTTTAGTCAACTATGAGGGGTTAAGGACTTCGAGGGGGAAAATGGTATTTTTCCCAAATGGGGATTATCATTGGACTTTGGAACTGTTAAGTAGGATGCTACCTTAATTGCTAGTTAGGGTTTTGTTTGGATGTGTTTAGTGGGAAATATTTTAACACTAGCACCTCATGTGTAAAATCTATTCGTTGACCGGTTCAGGTGAGTCTCCTTACTGTACTTGTGGTGCGAAGGAACCGATGTCGGCCTTGGATAATGTTATATAGGAAAATGAGGTGGTGGCCCCGAACAATTGTATGAAAAACCTAGATATGGTTCCCGGAAAACTGTATGAAAGACCAGCTTCTAGACCCTGACAGTTATATGTAGGATGCTAGGTGTCTTTGTGATACTTGCATGGAAGACCACGACGCGCTTCTTGGCACTTGTTTGTAAGACCTGGGTTTTGGCCCCCGCCTTAGCAAGCAAATACCATGATACGACTCATGACATGATAGTAATTGTAAAACTATGGTTGACACATGACAATCTCTATTCTATGAATGGTGGTATGGGGTATTATGGGGAAACTCACTAAGCTTTGTGATTACGGTTTTATGTTTATGGTTTCAGGTACTTCCCGTTCAAAGTGGGAAAGGCCCGATGTGACTAAACAACATCCCCTAGTGTTTTCTGCATTGGCTATTTATGATTTTTACTATGATGTAAAACTGATATATTCACTTTGATTGGTGTTGGAACAACTAGTCTGTATGATTTATTGTTTAATAAATGAAATATGATTCATTGTTTTATAAATGAAATTTTACTATGAATTTTGGGACGTTATAAATTGGTATCAGAGTCTTGGTTGGAAGGATTCGAGTAGACTCTCAGGTGTGTCTGAACTCAAATTGAGGAATTGATATTCTTTTTGAAAGAAAATGAATATCCTAAAACGATTTTTATAAAGGAAAGGGAGTGTGATGCTTGGAATCAGCCATGTTCAAGTAAGTGATTCACAGAATACCCATACATAATGTTATGAATTTCCAAAAAATAATTTGATTCAAAATTTTATGATCCAAAAATAATATGATTAAAAATAAGTATGAACGGAAAATAGTACGATCCTTAATATTCTTCTTATTTCAATTTTTGTAATTTTTAAATATTAAAAACTCAAACCGATAGTTAGTTTTAAAAATAAAAATAAAAAATCAAAAAGTTAAAACATAAATAGACAAAAACACTAGTATCCTCAAGTAAATAGTAAATATATTAAAAAAAGAAAAAAAAGGAAAAAAAAGAAAAAAATATTTTTAAAAAATAATAGATAAATGTAAAAGAAACGTTAAAACTGAGTATATGTATGTTAAATTTCTTTTGATTTTTTTTGAACTTAAAAAAAATAAACTAAAATAAACAAAAATAAATAATAAACTTACTTAAATGACATTTGATCGATGTACGTCGCACGTGATTAAATCATCGAGTCCGTATTAATTACTACGGACGTGGATCACATGCAAACACACCATGCCCTAGTATTGCGTTTGATGTCATTGCCCTTGACGAAATGAGAGTTGGAGAATTGTCCTCACCGTCCTCACTATTTTTTGCGTCGTCACCGGAAACGGATTATATATATATATATATATATATATATATATATATATATATATATATATATATATATATATATATATATATATATATATATATATATATATATAACAAATGAAATTGGGTTAGAGGCCCCAAGAAAGAAGGAAAGGATGCCTCTCGGGGCTTTTGAGAATAATTTGAGTCGTATGAAGGGAAACTCTCACCTACATTTTATTTATTTATTTATTAAATTTTTTGGGGATGGAGCCCGACAAGGTCCCCCACTGACTTGGCCCGGGCCTAAGTGAAAGTGAAGTTGTGGCCCTACCCATCACAACCAGGGGTATGCTAGGATTCGCGAAGAGGAGCACCTCCGTAAATGTTGCACATAGGGGTGAGCGCGGTGCGGTTCGGTGCGGTTATTAGCCAAAACGTCACCACTAACCGCAAATGCGGTTAATCGATTTTCAAAACCGCTTGGTGCTTTTATTTTTGCGGTGCGGTTAGATTATTATTTTTACGGTGCAGTTTTGTTTTTCCTGTGTTGCGGTTATTAACCGCATGGATTTGGTGCGGTTATTTTGTATAGTTTTTAACTACAGTTTAAAGCTCAAACAGTTTTAAGAGTTCAAACATATTACTTGTAATAATAAAAAACCATAAGCTATAGGACAATTAACTTAGATCACAAACAATTAATATCTTAAAAACATCAAACCAATAGTAATTAACATTAAATATCTTAAAATTGTCTAATTTCACCGTTTTCCAAAGTTAAACATAACAAAAATCCAACATTTTTGTCTTCTACTATTTTATCTATCTTTCATCTATGAAACTTATCTTATTTTTAATATTTAAGATATTAATAATTAATAAAAAAAATGAATATAATATATGCGGTGCAGTGCGGTTTTTGAATACTAATAACCGCACCGCACCGCAAACTTGCAGTTTTTGAAATACAGAAAACCTCACCATCAGTTTTTATTGCGGTTGTGGTTTATCAGTTGCGGTTTATGCGTTTTTGCGGTTAATTTTAATTGTGGTGCGGTTTTTTGCTCACCCATAGTTGCACGTATGACTTGTTGGAAATTTGAATTCCATAAAAATTAGATCCCACTATTTCATGTGTTACTATTTCTTTTTATATGTTGCAAGACATAAAAGAAACTAACGTTTGGTGGGTATAACAATACCATATTTGTGTTCATTAGGTCTTTGATATAAGATATAGGTTCCTAAATAGTGTTTTCCAAATTTAAATCATGTTAAAATTAATAAGATAATTATTGGTCCAAACAAAATATAATATAGGGAATTACTTTATTAGAGAATTACTTAGAAGAGTCATGTCAGATCATTATGAAATGTATATTAAATTATTAAAACATGTTGCGCATTGTATTTAAAAAAATATTTGTAGAAACAGACTTTGATGATCAATAATGTTTGTTTGTATATAATTAATAGGTAGAATTTCGTATATAGTAATCGTATTTACCCGATTTAAACTGTAAATGTCGTATTTAACATTTTTAAATGTTTTTTAATATTATATATATCTAAATCTATTTTTTTTAGTAATTTTTATTGATATATAATCTTTTGTACCATTTTAAAATCATTAAAACTAAAAACAACAAGCTAATGGACAATATTACCCTTAGTGATGAAAAAGAATGATATGTAACATTGCAATTTAGAGCTATTTACATCAAAGTTGTTTTTATTTGAATCAATGAGATAAAGACAAACTTCCAAATCACGAGAGAGATTGAATAAGAAATTGTCAAGTGTTCGGAATTCGAGATGCCAAATAAATTTGGGAATGAATAGTCTAAGGTAGGAATGACGGCAATAGGGAAGACGCAGGAGGTTGTTTGGATTACGATGCCAATGGAAAGTAAATACATATCCTCCTGCAATTGAGTTTGCTTCATCTAAATGGAAGGTCAGTTCTTTTCCACTTTTCCATTGAATCTTTACGATTTGAAGCTAGGTTTTTTTTTAATGTATGTTTATTTATTGTTGATTTTACAACGATTAGGTTTTGCTAAGAGGCATTTCCTGTTTTTGCATTTTTTTTGTCACTTAGATGATTAATGTTGTGATGAAACTGTTGAAATTATAAGAAGTTAATGTTACAAACTTGTAATTCTTTATATCCTTTTGAGTATCCTTTTAATTATATTTGTTCATTTATTTCTATATGTATTGTTTTTGTTTATTATGGTTTTGTGCAGAAGGGTATAACTTGTATAAATTGTGAAAGTATTGGACTGGAATGGTGATATAGTGAAATTATGAGACACGCGGGTCATATCCGATCCGTATTATGGTTCAGTGACCCGGTTGATTAGTCAGATGTATAAATTGGTTGTGTATGAGAGAGTTGTATAGCATATGAGTTTCTCTTCTTCCTGATCATATTTCTCTATCTCTGGTCATTAGGGTTCTTGTTCTTATGGTTGATTTTTGGTTCTTATTCATTCATTCATTCACAAGAGTGTAGATTAGGTGAGTGACTTTGTACTGAGGTTATTCTGTAATGAAAAGAGAGTTTATGTAATGAGAAGAGAGTTTATGTAGTGAGGGTTTGTTATGTAAGTAATCTTGAAAACCTTCTGGTTCTTAATAAATAAGAACTGTTGATGTTGTGATTTCTTGTGTTCAAGTTTCTTTTGATGGTATCAGAGGCGAGTTACGATTGTTCATGATTTGTTCTTCATCTAGATCGAGTTAGGGTTTAGATCGAGTTAGGGTTTCAGGTCATCTAGTTTAGATCGAGTTAGGGTTTTAGGTCTTGTGTTTGGATCTGGTTCTGGTTCATTCTGTTCTTCTCCTGGGGATTTTTAGATCTGTAACAGATCTAGGGTTTGTTTCAGATCTGTTTAGATCGTGAGGAGATCGTCAACCTGGTTGTTCTCTTGTCACATCTTAAGAGTAAACGGTCGAGATAGTTGTAAACGTTTAGGATTAACATTGTGTCCATCCTAACGGCCAATGCTATCGTGACGGTCACCGTTAAGATTGTGCAAACAAGGTTCTAAAATCAGGTTGATTCTGGCATTTGAATGCCTGTTTCGTTTTTCAGCGGTGAATCTGTTTTTTTAGATTCATCGAAACTACATTGCTTCTTGCTGAGCTTTTCTTTTGAGGATCATTGTAAGTTTCGCACACTTTACTCACTTTTTTTGTTTTGATTCTTAATAATCTTGATAGATCAGTTTATCTTCTCATCATAGTGTTACCTTTCTGTAATCTAGCTTGTTCTTGCCTTATATGTGCTAAGTTCTTGTCTAACTTTATAGAAACTATTGTGAAAAATTGTGATTGTTTTCTGGATTTCTGAATTTATCTGGTTTCTTGATTGGTTACTAATTTAATCATGTCTGATACACCACCAGAATCATCTAGTAAAAATGATGTTGTTGATTTTGACGATCCTCTGTATTTGCATCCTTCAGATCATTCAGTGACAACTATTATAAGTTTCAAATTTGCGTGGTACTGAAAACTTTAGGGTTTGGAAAAGCTCGATGACTAGGGCTCTTAAAGCCAGAAATAAACAAGGGTTTATTGAAGGTACTGAATTGAAAGATAATAAGGATACTGTTAAATCTCTATAGTGGGAAAGAGTTAATGCTATTGTATGTTCTTGGATTCTTAACTCACTTTCTGAATCTATTTACATTGGCCATGCTTGTTCTGAGTTTGCTTTGGATGTTTGGAATGAGCTTTGTCAAACCTATTATAAGGCTAATGGTTCAGTTGTTTTAAATATTCGTCAACAAATTAATGGTCTCACACAAGGAAGTTTGTCTGTGTCTGAATATTTTAATAAATTGGATGGTTTATGGAAAGAATTTGATGGCTTAACCAAGTGTCCTGATTGCACTTGTGAAGTTGCTACTCATACTAAAAATCATTCTAAACTCATGAAACTTATGCAATTTCTCAATGGTCTTGATGATTCATATAACCCGGTTAAAAGTCATATTCTTATAATGGAACCTTTACCTGATATTAAAACTGCTTTTTCAATTGTATCCTAAGAAGAGTCTAATCAGAAACACGGAAGTGTTTCTGTGTTGTCTGCTAAAAATCAAAATTCTTCTGCTTTTGCTGGTAAAATTACTGATAACAAGAAATTTAAAGGTAGAAATCAGAATTTAATATGTACGAATTGTGGAATAAAAGGTCATACCATTGAGAAATGTTATAAGCTTATTGGGTATCCTAAGGATTTTAAACCTAAGTCTGAGTTTAATAAGTCGTCAACATTATCTGGTACTTCTTCTCATGTTATTGAAAGTACTAATGCTAATGCTTCAGTTGTTTCTTCTGATAAGTCTGGTCATCATTTTTTTAACAAGTGATCAATACACAAAGTTAATTTCTCTTCTTCATGAAAGAGAGATTTCAGAAGGTGTATCTGGTAATGCTAATATGGTAGGTATATCTTGTAATAATGTTTTTTTTAATAAACGAAGAATGGGTTGTTGATTCAGGATCTAGTCAAAATATGACTGCTTCAGAATCACAACTTTCTGATGTTGTTGATGTTTCCAAATTTAATCTAAGAGTTGATCATCCTAATGGTTCAACTGCTAAAATAGATAAGATTGGAAACATTAGTCTTTCTGATTCTATTGGTATGTCCGATGTCACCCCTATGTTTTTAATGAGAATAATTGTTTTGTTCAGGATTCACTGTCAATGGAGACTGTGATGACTGGTAAAGAAATTGGAGGTCTTTACTATTTGGATAATCAATTGTTAGGTAGGTCAAATTATGTGATTAATTGACATAAATGTTTTGTATCAAAATCAACATGGCATAATAGAATGGGACATCCAGCTGATAAAACCATAAGTACTTTAAAACCAGTCTTAAATTTTGATAATGAATCAGTGATGCCATGTGAAGTGTGCCATAAGGCGAAACAAACTAGGGAAACTTTTCCATTGAGTGAACATAAGTCTTTTTGTTTAGGGGAACTTGTTCATTTAGATGTTTGGGGTCCCTATAAAGTTGCTGCTATTGGTGCTTTTTGTGACACCCCAAAACCGAGAACGGCGGAAACGTTCTGGGGCAGAGGACGTCATGTACAGTATCACAACAATGACAAGTAGTAAACAAGCAACAACATCATCCATTGCATTAATTATATAATGTTTATACAAGTGTTCTGCCAAATAATAATAGACACTAAAGTATAAACAAAATGAAAGACGAGTCTTGAACGAGCTTCATCTTCTCTAAACCTTGCCTCGGTACCTGTCTACTGTTGACCTGAGGATACAAGTTATTTTGAAAGAGAGTATCAACTTTCAAGCTGGTGAGATCATAAGTATTAATGTGTCTTAATTTGTATGTAAGTATTTGTTTGACATGTAATGAAAGACTTGAAAATGTTTTGAAAGAAAGTTCGTGTAAGTATGAAAATGTTTGTAAAACAACTGTAAACGTTTGAAAAACCCTAGAAATCCCTATGATTCCTACTATTATAAAAGGGAGTCTTCTACCAAGACTTAACTGTTTTGTATGTTCGTTTCTCGTAAAAGTGTGTAATTTTCCCAAATCTAAGTATCATTAACAAAATATAGTTTTTACATTAATGTTTAAGTGAAATGATCACTAACTATATGTAAAGGGTAAATTAATGTAGTACTGTAGTGTTGTATTATAGGAACTACTGTTGTACTAATTACCATAAACCGGATTTATATCTAGGTATTATGTGATTAATTGTACCATACTATTGACTAGGTAACACGACGATGTAGGTCGTAAAAAGGTATGACGTTTGGCACCCGCAGACCTGCAGGTCCGACTGTAGCTAGCAGGAAGGTGTAGGATAGTCAATCCAGTATAGATCTATACGCTAACTCACGCTCTCCCTCCAAGAGACTCTGGCTACAACTCGGGCCATGACATTGAATGTGTGCTCCGATACAGTGGATCACAATTTTGTTAACGTATTCATGTATATGTAATGTATTGTTACGCGTTCTAGTATCGTTGTATATGTTCTCTTTCTAGTATAGTTGTATATGTTCTCCTTCTAGTATAGTTGTATATGTTCTTTTCCTAGTATAGTTGTATATGTTCTCATAGTAATATAATGTATATGTTCTCATTGTAATATAATGTATACGTTCTCATAGTAATATAGTGTATATGTTCTCATAGTAATAAGTACTGACTCATGGAATATCTCATTATTCTAGCAATAGTATAAGTATTATCCTGTGCTACCCATATGGTAACTTACTAATGATGTAACTGGTACATATGAATATGGGAGTATACCCTTGCTACCCAAGGGTATTGAATGAACTGGAAGGACCTTTATGACTATATATGTACATATGATATATAACTAATATTTAAAGAACCTTCGGACGAATATCCGATGTCCCACCAGACCACATCTCAAGCGCGAAAAGGAAATAGGGTGGATAGCCTTCCTAAGTCTTTTAAACATTTCTTATATAACTATACATATATGGGCATGCAATTGATAATATAAAAGCATAAAATAATTTTTGTAAACCTTTGAACATAATTATTATCTAAGAAAAGTTCGACTTGATGTCAATCTATAAAGCGGGTCGAAAGCATGGGTTTCATAAAACAGTTTAAGTATAAAGAAACATTCGTTTGAAACATAATTTTAAATGAGTTTGAAATGAAGTATACAGAGTAAAATGTACAGTTTAATAAGGTGTTTTAATCATATAAAGTGTTTATGAAAAATATTTGAAAGAAACTCTTTGGTAAAACGGCTAATGAGTAGTAAATCATTTGAATGCTGCTTATTAATCACATGTGATTGATATAATAACTAGCATACTTCTACTTGTATCCCCCCATAAAGCATTTAAAAAAAATTAAAACATTAATTAAGGGGTATGAACTCACCTGTTGCAAGTGGATCGGAAGGAAGTGTCGGATAAGTGCTTGGTGTCAAGTGAAGACTTAGACACGCACAAAGCTCCTAATTACATATGAGGACATATGTATATAAACAATTAATCTTTAAACAACTAATAAACAAGTCAAGACACTCTAGGACATGACAAACACTTTGCATAAGTGTTATAAGTGCTAAGGAGTGCATCTAAGTGTTGTAGGGAAAGGCTAGTGTGTTTGGGGTGCAAGGAACACTCCTAAAATGAGTTTACTCCGTAAAGACCAACACCCGTTGAGTTTACGGTCGTAAACTCTTGAGTTTAAGGTCGTAAACTCCTAACCTTTTGACCATTTGATGTTTTGAAGTCTTCTAAGCTATTTCAAGCATTCCTACTTCATGTTTAAGCCTTAGGAAGTGTTGTGTGGCATCAAAACACTCCTAAATGGAGTTTACGGTCTAAGGACCATTTCTCCATGAGTTTACTACCGTAAAATCTCATGGACTAAGGTATTTAGGTGTTTTCAAGCTCTAAACACTTCATGGTAAAAGCCTAGGTTAGATTCTAGGCATTAGGAGTAAATATGGGACTTTTAAACACCTTTTGGGGTGTTTACGGTTTTGGGAGATCCCCAAACCATAAACACATCAAAATGGTTGTTTTCTTGTTCTTTTAGGTGATATACACATCAAGGATGGATCTAGACAAGTCCTTAAGGCATTGTGAAGCATCTATACACCCTAAAGCACCCTAAGGCACTAAATTTGGTGTTTACGGTTTTGGGAGCCTCCCAAAACCGTGAAAACCTTGTTCTTGGTGTTCTTGGGACTTTTCCTTGGTATAAACATGTATAGCAAGCTTTAAATGACTCTAGGATAGAAGTACTTACATTGTCGAAGCTTGAAATGAACTTAAAGTCCAAGAAGACTAGTGTGTGTTCTTAGTGTTCTTGGTGTTTTGGAAAAACTAGTCAAAACACATAAATGGATGGATTAAAGAATGTATAATCACTAGATGTTATGTTATATCAACTAATCAAGTCGAGAAACACTTATATTTTTGGGAAATCGGGCGAAAACCGGGATGATACTTGAGAGAGTTTGGAGTTTACTCTTTTAGGGTGGAAATGAGAAGTGTGGTTATTTGGGGAGTAAACTCATGTTTAAGCATGAGTTTACGTTTTTGGGAAGATTTTTCGGCCCAAACATAAAAGTTTGGTCGCGATCTTCTAAGCCACGAGGTGTTTGTGATTTTTAAATTTCAAAACTCGAGACGGCACTTTCTTTCACCCGTTCGTTTAAAGAATAATATTAAAATAATCAAACGAACTTTAAATTTTCTAAAAATAAGTAATAATGTAATTGGCCTATAAATTGAAGTGATTGACTTTTAGGGTTTGACCGAATGAAAATTTCGAGTTGTCACATCATCCCCCTGTTAAAGGGAATTTCGTCCCGAAATTAGAATTTTGGTAAGGAAGTAGGTATGAATGATTGAGTCAAGAGGTGGGAACTTCCTAATCGATTGTTTCTCGTGCTCATAAGTGAATTCAGTTCCTCGGTTGGTATCCCAACGAACCTTCACTAACCGGCGACGACGTTGCTTTGTCCGCTTGACCTCTTGGTTGAGGGTCACTATGGTTCTAATACGAAGGCGAGGATCTCGTTAATCTCGACCACATCGAGTGGACTTACAAGAGTCCTAACGGAAAGGTATGGTTTCAAGATCGAGATGCAATGGGTAAAATGTGTGTTACTGAGTTCACGAAGTAGGTTTGGTCTGTGAGATACAGGACCGATTTTGGTAAGAATCTCGGAGGTCCTGATTATCTGGGATTTAGCTTTCCACACTTTACAAAGTGCATTAAGCCATTCCCTGAGTGAGTTTTCCTAAAGGACTTGGTCTCTCACCTGGAATCTCCAAGGTTTCTTTTTCTTGATTAACTTCCCAGTCAAGGGCCACCCCTTGCTGGGTCAAAGTCGTAAACGTTTCTGTCATTTGCGAGGAGTTCTGGATGTACTTTGACAGTAGGTCCATACGACCTAGAATTTGGCGAATTCATGTCGGCGTCTCTGGTGTTGACAAATTCTCTACAGTTTTGATAAATTGACAGAGTACTCAAGAATTTCCACATCACTAATAGTGTGTCTTAGGAAATTTTGACTCTTCAATTCCAAAACTCGTGTTCAGAGAACTTTACGAAAAGTATCTCCGAGGGTAATGTTTCCGCAAGTTCCTTCTTACTAGGAGGGCAGATAAGTAAGTTGTTACATAGAGAATGACGAACTGATCCAAGTAAGAAAGTCGGACTCTATTCATTAAACTCATGAATGCTTCAGGCGTATTGGTCCTATTAGAGGGGTATCACTACGGACATCCTTCCCTCACACTCAAACTGGTGATATTCGGATCTCAGGTCCATTTCTGAAAGTAATTCTTTCCTTGTGTTTTCTCAACTGCTTCATTTATGCAAGGCAGAGACAATGATTTCTAATGGAAAATCTTGACGGAGTCCTCGATATGTGAGGTACATACGATGCAATCCGTCGACCTCTAGAAGAATAAGACTGGGGCTCTCTAGGGTGAGAAGCCTAGTCTTCCAAGTCTATTTCTGTGTAATTTGCTAAGTTGTCCGGGCTATTCTTGTATCTCCGTTGGTGTTTAGCATATAGGGCGATCTGTTTATAGGAGTCATACTAGGTTCTAAGTTTGTTCACATGATGATGTGATTACTCGTAGACTTGGGCAGTCCTCCGTCCTGAAGTTCATATTAGAATTCGTACTTGGTTCAACAATCACTATATCGTGTATACGAGTCGTATATAATTAAGATTGAAAAGGTAGTCGAATAACTGATTCTTCTTTAAGCTCTTATGTCATCGAGGAAAAGAAGTTAAAGTGGAATCATCAATTCTAAACCTGTAGCACCTTGATTATATATTACCCTTATGTATACATTCCTCAGTGATAGATCAACTGTATGAATCCTTGGATTGAACTTGACGTACTGCATGAGTGGTACTTCGGGGATTTCTTCGGGAAAGAAAAGAACTATGAGGTACGCCTCGCATGAGTACTTCGGTGTTCTGAAATGACGGTTTCGCTAAAAAGACGTTTAGTGATAAAGAGATGTACGTATGAAGCTGGTATGGTGCAGATCAAATTGATTCTAGTGGTATGATAATGTCGAAATCATAAGGAAAATTAAAGACATTAGATTTGAACATAAGGTGTTACAGACAAACACAACCGTGCAACCATCAACAGAGTTACAGTACTTTAGACTTACTACAAGACCATTGCTACGAATGAGGTATACTACAAAAGACAAGTATACGCAGCACGAGCATCCCTATACCGACAGGATCTTGCAAAAGGCAAGACTCTAGTTGCACTAGTTTTGGATACTTTATAATTTTGTTACAACGAAACGCCTAAATTACATTAACGTGGGTCCATAGTAGTCTCTCCTGCGGCGGTGGTCGGTAGCATACTTCCGTCTGTGCCAGCATTTGCTGTCTCTGGGCAGTTCCTTTTGTAGTGACCCACCTTGCCACAACCGTAGCAAGCCTGGTTCACACTGGTGTTGGGCACCTGGTTGATCGGCCTTACTAGTCTCTTGCAGTAACGCATGGTGTGCCCCTTTTTGTTGCAGTTTGAGCATTGTATCTCCCGACAAGGTCCATGGTGGTGGTAACTGCATTTGATGCATTTTAGGAGATTTCTAGCATATTGTTTGGCTGGGTTAGGGACAACTGGTATACCCGAAGGGATGGTAGTAGGAGGTACCGATGTCGTGGCTGTGAAGGTCGTTACCGGTGGTTGATTCTTGTTCGCCCCTCGAAGCAATTTGTCCTTCTTTTTGGCCCAAAACTTCCGTTTGTTAATCTTGGTCTTGGAACTCGAGGTTTCGTTGTAGTTTGTTACTCGTTGAGGTACTTGATTGTCACCTGGATTGGAATTGTTGCTAAAAACTCCACTAACATTTGCTTTGTTAGCGTTAAGGTGGGTCAGAATAGCTGACACGGCAGCCGAGACTGCAACTTGAAGGGTAGCTGCATCAATCTGAAGAGTTGGTGTTTGGTTGAGGGATTGATCTTTTTCCTATGGTTGAACCTAGACGTAGTTCGATCGCTCATGTAAAGAATAGAAGTATGTTCTCTAAGGTTTGTCCTACATCCCTATGATGTAGTCTTAGTACGGAATGGAAGTATGTTCGCGAAGGTTTTGACCTACATCCCTATGATGCAGTCTTAGTACGGAATGGAAGTATGTTCGCGAAGGTTTTGACCTACATCCCTATGATGTAGTCCTAGTACCGAGTGGAAGTAAGTTCATAAAATGGCCTCAAGACGTTTGTCGTTTAAGCCGAGGTATCGATGGTTGGTGAATAACAGGATCCAACCACTAAAAGAGACTTGGAAATGTCTCCGGAGTTAAATTACTATAGTCTAATGACTTGACTAAAGCATGTTTTAGATAGACTCCAATGAAAGTATGATAAGAGTACTTGAGTAAAGAATGACACATAAGTTAGCCGACTGTCAATATCTTTGATATTCACGACGTAAAAGTTCGGGAGAATGAACTTGAAAAAGGTCTTACATCATATCCAGAGAAGATAGTTCTCGATAGCATAAAGGCCGAACCAAAAGTACTTAAAGTATAAGATAATATCATAGAAAATGCCACATCGGCATAGACAGAAAAACGATTCCCTTTTAACAAGGATAATAAAGTAAAGCATCTACTACTGGCGATGGTCATCCCTCTAGTAAACTCTCAGTTTAGCCAGTTGACGTTCCACATCAAGTAGGTGTCTTTCGTACACCCTCTAGCGTACACGGAGTTCTATGACTTCGGCTCGTGATTTAGCCAGTGCTTGCAGTAGGGTTTCATGGTTTCTCTCAGATCTCCTACTAGAATCTTCTTAGACTGTGACAACCCGAAATTTCCATTTTGTATGAACATTATCTATTCAAAAGAAGCTAGTCCAGTTTCAATGAATTTCAGGCTTTTCCGAATAAGTTTGTGTACACTAGGGTTTACATTTAAGGAGATATCAGGAGAGTGGATGCTCTTGGGTTTGTGAAACTTGAGCATTTCAAAACTTCATAATGTTATAGTCCATTTCCGGAATAAAAATATTTTTGCCAAAATATTTCAGGACTATAAATAGAATTCTGAACTAAATTATTCATTATTCACATTTCCAACTAGAAAAAAGCCAATTTCACTCTCACGGATCTTCGGGTTTTCATCCCAAATCGTGAGTCTACTTTCCTAGTTGTGTTTTAATTCTTGTTATATGGTTAATAACATTGTTTGCATGTCAAATATGTAAGATTCGGGAGTTTACCGCCCAAGAACGTTCTTGGGGAGTAAACTCCAAAACGAAGCCTAAGAGCCACCTAGTCCCATTTCCTTGTTAGATAACTAGTTAAGGACATTATGTGTGAACATTTGAGGCTAAAACACAATCAAGATCACCTTTAGGAGTTTACAGCCCAAGAGTTTTCTTGGACCGTAAACACCTTTTTCAAGGGATTAAAGTGCCCTAAACACTCCTAAGACTTTAAGACAATAACCCTCTATTACTTGTAGCTTGAATGGGGAGTGAAACACATCAAAATCATCCCTAAAAGGGAGTTTACGGCTAAGGATATGCTCTTGGGCCGTAAACTCCAAGTAAAGGCACCAAAGTATGCCTAAAGTCCCCTTTAGCCTTAAACAAAAGTCTACAATTTATCATTTGTGTGCAAGAGGCTTAAATGAATTAAAACACCCACCCCATAGGAGTTTACGGCCGTAAACTCTAGGGGATACGGTCTTTAGGCCGTAAACTCCTCAAAGTAGCATTCTAAGGCCCTAAACTACCTAAAGGATTAAACCACCAATGCTAGGCTTATTCTAGAATTCATTTAGCACTTTAAAACACCCAAAACCACCAAGTCAAGAGTTCCCGGCCGTAAACTCAAGGGTTTACGACCGTAAACTCCAAAGGTGGGGTTTGTTGGGTGGTAAACTCATATACAAGGTCATTTGGGGCATTAAACCCCTTTAGCCTTGTCCCGTAGCAACTTAGATGCAACCATTAGGACCTATAACACTTATACCAAGTGTTTGCATGTTCCTGAGTGTCCCAACTTATTTCATTAAGTTATTATTTGGCTAATTAGTTATATATATGCTCATTATATGATAACTAGGCTCGTGCGTGTGAACAAGTCTCCGTTTGCCACCTAGCACGGTATCTAACACTACAACCCAAACCGCTCACCACATGTGAGTTCATACCCCTTAACCAATGATTTAAATGTTTTTAAATGCTTTAGGGGGGGAATACAAGTCAAGTACATATAGTTATTACATCAATCACATGTGAGTAATAACTACAAAACCAATGATTTCCTTATTGTTCAAATTGTTTATCAAACTGTTTTGCTTCAAACTATTTTACAAAGTTCTAATACTTATCAAATACATTTGTTTAAACTCTGTTTTCCTTATTATCAATTTCATGTCTAGGTATGTATAGTTATATAAGAAATGTTTAGAAAGCTTAGGAAGGCCTGCCCGCCCTATTTCCTTTTCACGCTTGAGATGTGGTCTGGTGGGATATCGGGTACCCATCCGAAGGTCGTTCAAATGATAGTACGAAGTGAGGAAAAACACACACTCTCTCAAAAGACATGCGCACAGACACTAGATGCCTTGGTAGAAGGCTACTGTTAGTAGAAAACATAGGGTTTTCTAGGAGAGTTCAAACATTACACAAAAAGATATTGTAGAAACATCTTACTAACGTTTTCATACAAACTCAGACATTAATATACTTATGATCTCACCAGCATTAAGCTGATACTCGCTTTCAAAATAACTTGTATTCTCAGGTCACTACTAGACAAGTACAGCTGCTAGGTTTTTGAGAAGATGGAGTTCGTTCAAGACTCATCTTATTATTTTGATATGTATATTTTGGTGTCTATAACTTTGACAAGAACACACATGTATGAAATTATTTTATTAATGCAATGGATGATGTTGTTGCTTGTTTACTGTTATTCATTGTTTGTGATACTGTACATGACGTCCTCCGCCCCGGAACGTTTCCGCCGTTCGTGGTTTTGGGGTGTGACATAGACGAATGGTGCCGAGGGTATGCATTCTCGCATCGGCGACCAATTCGGTGATCTGAGGTAGGGCTGTCCTGCCTTGAATCTCATTTCGGGCCACTCTGCGGACCAAGATTGGCAAGATTCTGTCTTCCGAGCCTCCATTGCTTAGGTCATAAAAGCTTCGGTCTCCATTAAATGGCATGGGTTGATCTTGTCCTTGGATCCATGTTTCCAAGCATTCCTCCCACTCAGGCGTCGGGCCACGAAAAGCCGAACTAGGGTTAGGAATTGGAACGGGAGCTGCCTGGGGTAGGTTTTCAACCTCGGGTTCGGAGTTAGCATCATCTGCAAGTTCTTCATCATGGTGATCATTCAAGGGTATAGGATGATCATTCTCTGGTTCTTCTCCAAACCAACCAACTATGACTTCGTTCGGAAGATATTGGTTGTCGTGGGGATGGAGTCCAGCCATGTTATCTACGCGAGAATTGGGGTAAGAAAATAATTATTAGATGAACTATCTAGATAATTATTTAGAAAATCTTCATTAGTTACATCGCTATTTGTGAAGTGCATACCAGTTATATGTAATCGAAACAGGATAGGCCTTCAAATAAGTGACTTTAACTCCAAATTCACACATAATAGGGGTAAAGTAAAATTTTCACAGATTCTAAGTCTATATCATCCTAATTACATATAGCCTTATTGTATCCACTTAGCAACTATCAACTTAGTAATGAAGATCCCGTTTTAGTTTTCAAGTATAAAGTACTTATAGTAACACCAAATACTCCTATAGTATTTTAAGCTTAATGTTATGTTCTACTGTTCTCATTGTGGTATTGTTGGTAAGATTTTAGACTTGTTGCAACCACACAACTACACTTAAGCACATGCTAGTCAGCCCTCGGATAATATAGTCGATCAAGCTATATCTTCCCAGATTTGACTATATTTCTCTAAGTCCACCTGTGTTTCCCAACAATCATAATTCTTTTGTACTGTCCTAGTGACACTGATTTTAGTATGAATGCAGGCACGTATACTAAATTAAATATTTTACTATTTAACGTATAAACACTTGGTTAGAGTATTTTTAATCCCTATGTATTTATAGTTAGTATATCTTTTATGGGTTGATATACTTAATTCACTATAAACAATGCTCTGATACCAATCTGTCACACCCCAAAACCAAGAACGGCGGAAACGTTCTCGGGCGGAGGACGTCATGTACAGTATCGCAACAATGAAAAGTAGTAAACAAGCAACAACATAATCCATTGCATTAATAATATAATTTTTATAGAAGTGTTCTGCCAAATAATAATAGACACTAAAGTATAAACAAAATGAAAGACGAGTCTTGAACGAGCTTCATCTTCTCTAAACCTTGCATCCGTACCTCTCTACTGTTGACCTAAGGATACAAGTTATTTTGAAAGAGAGTATCAGCTTTAAAGCTGGTGAGATCATAAGTATTAATGTGTCTTAATTTGTATGTAAGTATTTGTTTGACATGTAATGAAAGACTTGAAATGTTTTGAAAGAAAGTTTGTGTAAGTATGAAAATGTTTGTAAAACAACTGTAAACGTTTGAAAAACCCTAGAAATCCCTATGATTCCTACTATTATAAAAGGGAGTCTTCTACCAAGACCTAACTGTTTTGTATGTTCGTTTCTCGTAAAAGTGTGTAATTTTCCCAAATCTAAGTATCATTAACAAAATATACTTTGTACATTAATGTTTAAGTGAAATGATCACTAACTATATGTAAAGGGTAAATAAATGTAGTACTGTAGTGTTGTATTATAGGAACTACTGCTGTACTAATTATCTTAAACCGGATTTATATCTAGGTATTATGTGATTAGTTGTACCATACTATCGACTAGGTAACACGACGATGTAGGTCGTAAAAAGGATGACGTTTGGCACACGCAGACCTGCAGGTCCGGCTGTAGCTAGCAGCAAGGTATATGATAGTCAATCCAGTATAGATCTATACGCAAACTCACGCTCTCCCTCCAAGAGACTCTGGCTACAACTCGGGCCACGACATTGAATGCATACTCCGATACAGTAGATCACAATTTTGTTAACGTATTCATGTATATATAATGTATTGTTACTCGTTCTAGAATAGTTGTATATGTTCTCTTTCTAGTATAGTTGTATATGTTCTTCTTCTAGTATAGTTGTATATGTTCTTCTCCTAGTATAGTTGTATATGTTCTCATAGTAATGTAATGTATATGTTCTCATAGTAATATAATGTATATCTTCTCATAGTATTATAATGTATATGTTCTCATAGTAATAAGTACAGACTCACGGAATATCTCATTATTCTAGCAATAGTATAAGTATTATCCCGTGCTACCCATATGGTAACTTACTAATGATGCAACTGGTACGTATGAATATGGGAGTATACCCTTGCTACCCAAGGGTATTGAATAAACTGGAAGGACCTTTATGACTATATATGTACATATGATATATAACTAATATTTAAACAACCTTCGGACGGATACCCGGTGTCCCACCAGACCACATCTCAAGCGCGAAAAAGAAATAGGGTGGATAGCCTTCCTAAGTCTTTTAAACATTTCTTATATAACTATACATATATGGGCATGCAATTGATAATATAAAAGCATAAAATAAGTTTTGTAAACCATTGAACATAATTATTATCTAAGAAAAGATCGACTTGATGTCAATCTATAAAACGGGTTGAAAGCATGGGTTTGATAAAACAGTTTAAGTATAAAGAAACATTTGTTTGAAACACAATTTTAAATGAGTTTGAAATGAAACATACAGAGTAAAATGTACAGTTTAATAAGGTGTTTTAAACATATAAAGTGTTTATGAAATTTTTTTGAAGGAAACTGTTTGGTAAAACGGCTAATGAGTAGTAAATCATTTGAATGATGCATATTAATCACATGTGATTGATATAATAACTAGCATAATTCTACTTGTATCCCCCCATATAGCATTTAAAAAATTTAAAACATTGATTAACGGGTATGAACTCACCTGTTGCGAGTGGATCGGAAGGAAGTGTCGGATAAGTGCTTGGTGTCAGTGTAACACCGTGGTTTTCAAAGCAAAAATTTTTCATTTAAATAATCAATTTAATATTAAAACACTTGTTTAAAATCTTATTCTTATTCGAATTACAAAACATAGTTCCATTTCCATTTGAATAGACAACCAGGATCCTCCAAAATACAACTCTTTCCTCGGTGTGTACAATCGAGCCGATGCCATTCCGCGTTACTGAAAGAACCTGAAACATCATAACATAAATACTGTAAGCACGAAGCTTAGTGAGTTCCCCAATATACACTTACGCACATACGCCTTTCCAGGCCCTGACCTTCCGGTCCTCATTACCACGCCTTCCGGCCCATAACATAATCGCCTTCCGGCCCATAACATATTGCCTTCCGGCCCACATAACATACATAGCACATATAACAAATAACTCACCACATATAGCATACATATCACATAACAGATCCGACCTTCCGGTCACACAGTCAAACCCTTCCGGGTACAGTATAGTGAGAAGACTCACCTCGCGGCCACTGGAAGATAGCAACTCCTGAAATCTCTTGCACTTGATCCTCCGAGCTACAAGCTCCCTGTCTCATCATATATCTCTTTTTAATACTTCTATCTTCCACGTTAACTGACCCTAAAACGTTACACACAGGTCAACTCTGGTCAACGGCCATCTCGACTGGACTCGGCGAGTATCCTGGCGACTCGGCGAGTCTAGTCGTCCTCACCAATACCTGCATGATCCCTTTCTACTCGTCGAGTATCCCTCTTGACTCGACGAGGTCCTCGTGGAAGAATCGCGGGGCCACCCCGACTCTACTCGCCGAGCCTGAAGAACAAACTCGGCGAGTCCCAGTGAATCTTCAAGCTACTCGCCGAGTCTGATCATCCGACTCGGCGAGTCTACGCCATGCAGTCGATCGAACTGCTTCCTGAGATACATATATTCTCGAATATACAAACATGGGACCTTCTGGACCTCTAAGGGTCCTAATACAAGGTTATAAACGTTGAATAACAACACAACAATCCATCTAGACTCCAAATGGGTTCCATAACCCTAAATCTATATACACATCAATCACAGGAGAATGTAATCCGAATTATTACCTGAATGATGTACCTTCCATGCCCCCAAACTTCAGAACTCGAACTCCCTGCAGTTCCTTTAGCCAAAACTCTTCTCCTCCTTGCACAACAATTCCTTCAAGGTCACCAATGGCCTTCAAACTTGCTCTAGCCGCCCCAGTCGCCTAGGGTTCTTCCCAATCGATCCAAAGTCGTGAAATGACGGCATAATAACCCTTATATACGACCCAATACTGAACGGCTAGGGTTTCCGCTGAACAGCGTCGACTCGCCGAGTCCATATCTGGACTCGTCGAGTCCAGTCGTGAACCCGCGACCAAACCTGCGACCCTACTCGGCGAGTCTGGCTCCAACTCGTCGAGTCTCCCCTTTAAAACACCCCCAAAGTGCAACTTGACAATACTTGAGATTTTGGGCTGTTACAGTCAGGTGAAGACTTAGACACGCACAAAGCTCCTAATTACATATGAGGACATATGTATATAAACAATTAGTCTTTAAACAACTAATAAACAAGTCAACACACTCTAGGACATGACAAACACTTTGCATAAGTGTTATAAGTGCTAAGGAGTGCATCTAAGTGTTGTAGGGAAAGGCTAGTGTGTTTGGGGTTCAAGGAACACTCCTAAAATGAGTTTACTCCCTGAAGACCAACACCCCTTGAGTTTACGGTCGTAAAATCTTGATTTTACGGTCGTAAACTCCTAACCTTTTGACCATTTGATGTTTTGAAGTCTTCTAAGCTATTTCAAGCATTCCTACTTCATGTTTAAGCCTTAGGATGTGTTGTGTGGCATCAAAACACTCCTAAATGGAGTTTACGGTCTAAGGACTATTTCTCCAAGAGATTACTACCATAAACTCTCATGGACTAAGGTATTTAGGTGTTTTCAAGATCTAAACACTTCATGGTAAAAGCCTAGGTTAGATTCTAGGCATTAGGAGTAAATATGCGACTTTTAAACACCTTTTGGGGTGTTTACAGTTTTGGGAGATCCCCAAATCGTAAACACATAAAAATGGTTGTTTTCTTGTTCTTTTAGGTGATATACACATCAAGGATGGATTTAGAAAAGTCCTTAAGGCATTGCGAAGCATCTATACACCCTAAAGCACCCTAAGGCGCTAAATTTGGTGTTTACGGTTTTGGGAGCCTCCCAAAACCGTGAACACCTTGTTCTAGGTGTTCTTGGGAGTTTTCCTTGGTATAAACATGTATAGCAAGCTTTAAATGACTCTAGGATAGAAGTACTTACATTGTGGAAGCTTGAAATGAACTTAAAGTCCAAGAACACTAGTGTGTGTTCTTGGTGTTCTTGGTGTTTTGGAAAAACTAGTCAAAACACATAAATGGATGGATTAAAGGATGTATAATCACTAGATGTTATGTTATATCAACTAATCAAGTCGAGAAACACTTACGTTTTCGGGAAATCGGGCGAAAACCGGGATGATACTTGAGAGAGTTTGGAGTTTACTCTTTTAGGGTGGAAATGAGAAGTGTGGTTATTTGGGGAGTAAACTCATATTTAAGCATGCGTTTACGTTTTTGGGAAGATTTTTCGGCCCAAACATAAAAGTTTGGTCGCGAACTTCTAAGACACGAGGTGTTTGCGGTTTTTAAATTTCAAAACCCGAGACAACACTTTCTTTCACCCATTCGTTTAAAGAATAATATTAAAATAATCAAACGAACTTTAAATTTGCTAAAAGTAAGTAATAATCTAATTGGCCTATAAATCGAAGTGATTGACTTTTAGGGTTTGACCGAATGAAAATTTCGAGTTGTCAGTTTTAGATTTTTCCTTACAACTGTAGATGACATCACTAGAGCTACATGGGTTTATTTGATGAAATCTAAAGATGAAGTCTTTGGTTGTTTTCATGAATTTGTTATGATATTGGAAAATCAATTTAATGTTAACCTAAAGGCTATTAGATCTGATAATGGAAAAGAATTTGTTAATCAAAAAATGAATAATTTCTGTGAAGCCAAAGGAGTAATTCATCAGATTTCATGTGTTCACACTCCACAACAAAATAGAGTGGTAGAGCGGAAGCATAGGCATTTATTGAATGTAGCTAGATCTTTGTTGTTTCAAGCTGGCTTTCCTAAATTTTTTTGGGGAGATTCTATTTTAACTGCAGTTTTTTAATAAATAGAACTCCTTCTTCTGTTTTAAATGGTAAAACTCCTTTTCAATTAATCTATAATCATGTTCCAGTTTATGATAGAATTCGTGTGTTTGGATGTTTAGCCTTTGCTACAAGGTTAAACAAAACCGATAAAGTTTCTGAACATTCTGAGAAGTGTATTCTTATTGGTTATTCTAATGTTAAAAAAGGTTACAAATTATTTAGTCTTGATAATGGTTCTCGTTTGTTTTCCAGGGATGTGAAATTTTATGAGTCTGTCTTTCCTTTTAAGTTGGCTTCTAAATCAAATGAAGTTTCTCAGTTTCTTTAGACAACTTTTTTTTAATAATAATGATCCTTGGGATCCATTTTCCAATGATGTGCTTTTGTTTTCTGAAAATTTTGATGACAATCAAAATAGTGGAGAGTTAGGGTGTAATAATTAGGATGGTGATACAGTTGTTGATCAACCATCAAGTGCTACTGATTTTGGTATTGATGGTAGTTCTAGTTTAGATGCAACAACATCTAATCAGGAAGGTACTCGAGGTTGTGAAACTTATGGTTCGCAACCTGAGACTATTGCATCTGGTCCCACTAGTAGTTCTGAGGAAAAATTAGATAATAATATTGCAACTTCTGATTCTCTGTTGCTAGGTGTTAGAAAATCTAATCGTGAATCTAGATTTCCTCAAAAATTTATTGATTTTGTTATAGAAGGAAAGTATAAATATGGAATTGAAGGATCTGTCAATTATTCTTTTCTTAGTCTGGACAATAAATGTTTTGCAACAAATTTAAATAAATCTGTTGAACCACAGTCTTATTATCAAGCATCTTTGGATCCTAACTGGGTAAATGTTATGAATGAAGAAATTGAAGCTTTATATAGGAATAATACTTGGGAAATTTGTGATTTACCTGCTGATAGAAAACCCATATGTTGTAAGTGGGTGTATAAAATAAAGTATAAATCTAATTGTGAAATAGAGAGATTTAAGGCAAGGCTTGTAGCCAAGGGATATAACCAAAGAGAAGGTATAGATTTTGATGAAACGTTTTCACCTGTTGCAAAAATGGTTTCTATCCGAGTTTATATGACATTAATTTTGATTGGAATTTGTTTCAACTAGATGTAAACAATGCTTTTCTTTATGGTAATTTGGATGAGGATGTTTATATGACATTATCACTTGGTTACAATGATAAAAATAATAATAAAAAAGTCTGTAAATTATTGAAATCTTTATATGGGCTAAAACAGGCCCCCAGAAAGTGGAATGAAAAATTATGTGGTTTTTTACTTGAATTTGGATTTGTTCAAAGTATGAATGATTTTTCATTGTTTGTAAAAACTTCTAATGATAATGTTGTTATATTACTTGTATATGTTGATGACATAATTTTGAGTGGTAATTGTGATAAAGAAATCAATAAAGTCAAAAGTTTTTTAAAGTCCAAATTTTTAATCAAAGATTTGGGAAAATTGAAATATTTCTTGGGAATTGAAGTTATAGATATAAATAAAGGTGTTTGTTTATGTCATAGGAAATACTGTGTGGAATTATTGCATGAGTTTGGCATGTTGTGTTGTAAACCAGTTAAGACTCCTTTAGACTGTAATGTTGTAGTTAGAGGAGAAGGAGTTGATGTTAATGATATATTGGTTTAGAATGTTCTTTATCAAAAGCTAGTTGGAAAACTCATTTATTTGACCATTACTCGTCCAGATATTTCATATGTTGTTCAGGAATTGAGTCAATTGATGCATGCACCAAGAAAATCTCATTTTAATGTTGCTATAAGGTTACTTAGATATTTGAAGTTAAATCATGGAAGGGGTTTTTCTATTACAAAAGGAAATCTAAATTTGAAAAGTTTTGTTGATGCTGATTGGGCTATGTGTTTAGTATCTAGAAGATCGGTTACAAGGTAAGTTGTTTTTCTTGGAAATACTATTATATCCTAGAAAAGTAAGAAACAAGAAACTGTTTCTCGATCATCTACTGAATCAGAATATGGAGCTCTTGGTGTTATTTCATGTGAAATTATGTGGATTTTAAAAATATTATTTGATGTAGGGTGAAAAGATTTAACTCCTGTTTCCATTTTTTGTGACAATGAGTCAACAATAAAACTTGTACATAATCCAGTGTTTTATGAGAAAACAAAACAATTCGATGTTGATACCCATTTTATAAGAGATAGGGTATGAAAAGGTGTTATTAAAGTTCATAAGATGAGTTCAAATTTTAATCTGGCAGACATTTTTACTAAACCTTTGGGAGTTTATCAGCATGATTGGATTTGTAAAGGTTTAGGTATTATTGATCCTTTTCAGAGTAAGTGTTGAACTTGTTTGAATTATAAGTTTGCGGAGGGGTGTTGAAATTATAAGAAGTTAATGTTACAAACCTATAATTATTTATATCCTTTTGAGTATCCTTTTAATTATATTTGTTCATTTATTTCTATATGTATTGCTTGTGTTTATTATGGTTTTGTGAAGAAGGGTATAACTTGTATAAATTGTGAAAGTATTGGACTGGAATGGTGATATAGTGAAATTATGAGACACGCGGGTCATATCCGATCCGTATTATGGTTCAGTGACCCGGTTGACTAGTCAGATGTATAAATTGGTTGTGTATAAGAGAGTTGTATAGCATACGAGTTTATCTTCTTGCTGATCATATTTCTCTATCTCTGGTCATTAGGGTTCTTGTTCTTATGTTTGATTTTGGTTCATATTAATTCATTCATAAGAGGGTAGATTAGGTGAGTGACTTTGTAGTGAGCTTATTCTGTAATGAGAAAAGAGTTTATGTAGTGAGGATTTGTTATGTAAGTAATCTTGAAAACCTTCTGGTTCTTAATAAATAAGAACTATTGATGTTGTGATTTCTTATGTTCAAGTTTCTTTTGATGGTATCAGAGCCGAGTTACAGTTGTTCATGATCTGTTCTTCGTCTAGATCGAGTTAGGGTTTAGATCGAGTTAGGGTTTCAGGTCATCTAGTTTAGATCGAGTTAGGGTTTCAGGTCTTGTGTTTGGATCTGGTTCTAGTTCGTTCTGTTCTTCTCCTGGGGATTTTTTGATCTATAACAGATCTACGGTTTGTTTCAGATCTGTTTAGATCATGAGGAGATCATCAACCTGGTTGTTCTTTTGTCACATCTTAAGAGTAAACGATCGAGACAGTTGTAAACGTTTAGGGTTAACATTGTGTTAATCTTAACGGCCAACGCTATCGTGATGGTCATCGTTAAGATTGTGCAAACAAGGTTCTAAAATCGGGTTGATTCTGGCATTTGAAAGCCTGTTTCGTTTTTCAGTGGTGAATTTGTGTTTCAGATTCATCGGAACTACATTGCGTCTTGCTGAGCTTTTATTTTGAGGATCATTGTAAGTTCCGCACACTTTACTCACTTTTTTTGTTTGATTCTTGATAATCTTCATAGATCAGTTTATCTTCTCATCATAGTGTTACCTTTCTGTAATCTAGCTTGTTTTGGCCTTATATGTGCTAAGTTCTTGTCTAAGTTTATAGAAACTATTGTGAAAAATTGTGATTGTTTTCTGGATTTCTAAATTTACCTGGTTTCTTGATTGGTTACTAATTTAATCATGTCTGATACACCACCAGAATCATCTAGTAAAAATGATGTTGTTGATTTTGATGATCCTCTGTATTTGCATCCTTCAGATCATTCAGTGACAACTATTATAAGTTTCAAATTTGCGTGGTACTGAAAACTTTAGGGTTTGGAAAAGCTCAATGACTAGGGCTCTTAAAGCCATAAATAAACAAGGGTTTATTGAAGGTACTGAATTGAAAGATAATAAGGATACTGTTAAATCTAAAAAGTGGGACAGAGTTAATGCTATTGTATGTTCTTGGATTCTTAACTTACTTTCTGAATCTATTTACATTGGCCATGCTTGTTCTGAGTTTTCTTTGGATGTTTGGAATGAACTTTGTGAAACTTATTATAAGGTTGATGGTTCAGTTGTTTTTTAATATTCATCAACAAATTAATGGTCTCACACAAGGAAGTTTGTCTGTGTCAGTTATTTTAATAAATTGGATGGTTTATGGAAAGAATTTGATGGCTTAACAAAGTGTCTTGATTGCACTTGTGAAGCTTCTACTCATACTAAAAATCATTCTAAACTAATGAAACTTATGGAATTTCTCAATGGTCATGATGATTCATATGAGCCGATTAAATGTCATATTCTTATAATGGAACCTTTACCTGATGTTAAAACTGTTTTTTCAATTGTATCCAGAGAAGAGTCTAATTAGAAACATGGAGTTTGAATTTTCTATCCCCTTGCTTTTGTCTCATAATACTTTGAATTTGCCTTTGTTTTTCAATTTCTTTTTCTAAAGCAATCTTCTTCTCTTCTTTACATAGCTCAATGTTGAAACCCTTCCCTTTTCCTTTAATAGATAGATATGAATTTGAACTTGATCCACCATCAGATGAACCAATAGTAATACCTTTAGTTAAAGGCTTTGAAGACGTCGAAGTAGGGATCAATGTAGTAATTTTGAGTACTTAACACTTTCCCCACAACTTTTTCACCAACACCAGCTTTTGATAAACCAGCACCACTAACCTTTTATCCACCTTACACCCCTGTTTTAATAGGTGGGGCATCCGAAGGCATCAAATTGGCCAACTTGACAATAAAAGCCAGTTCAGCCTTCAGGTTGGACTCCAATGAAGAAAATAATCTTAACAAAGATTCTTGTGAAACGAAAGATGAAGGAGAAACTGTAATTTGCGAAATTAACACCTTCAAACTTCCTAATAATTCTTTCATTTTGGTAAAAATATGAGAATCAGATGCTGACTTCGTATCAACCTTAGAAAGAAGTAAATTGTAAGACTCCACAACTTTGTTTACAACGTCTGCAATGAAATCCACCTTTGTATAAATATTGGAGTAACTCTGATCAAGTGTAGCAACCTCCTTGGTCAGATCAGTTCGAAGCTCTCAATTTTCAAATTGAAATATTCCTGCACTCTATTAACAACTTGAACAAAGAGAATATGCCTTTCTTTAGCTACTGTCGTAAAATATTTAACCTCATGAACAAACGATTCAGATTGGCGCTTCAAATGTTCTTCATTCTTCATATCAATCTGGTCCATAAGAGCTTTCAATTGTTGTTCTTGAGCTTTTAATAACACATCAGCTTCAATGCTTGAGACAAAATTGTGATAGCCTGTATCTACTTAAATCTGAAGCAAGGAATTCAACTTGTGATTCAAGATTTTGAATTGTTTTCCTGACATCAACATGTGATCAGGAATATTTTCTACCTCAGGATCAAATTGAAGATAACCAAACGAAACCATGTAATCATCATCGTAAGGTTCAACCTCTGAAGTAGATTTAGACCATTAGACGATTGAGAATGAAATTGAGAAGTTATAGGCTGATCCATGATATTTGAAAAAGTTGGTGATATGGTTAAAGCAGGTAATGAAGTAGGAATGGGTGAAATGAATGGTGGTAACGACGTAGAGGTATCAAGAACATTGGTTTCGAATGTGGATGATACAATGATAGAAACAAGAACTTATGAAGTACATACAATCGAAAGACCATGGGCTTCGTGTGTTGATATCCCATCACCCATGTTGATATTTGTGTCCATATTAGATATGTCTATAGTGATGCCTAAAGTTCGTACCTCCTCCGAATTGGACTTCACAAATGAAACTTCGGGCGGTATGACCTATGTCTTCTCAATATTGGATAAAGAAGATGAATCACACATATTAGTAGATGTGTCCACATGAGATGCTTTCAAAGAGCCACTAAGACAACATGTCGCCTCGAATGTTGACTTGACTGGTGAGTCCCTCTAGGGTGAATTGAAGCCAAAATCACTTTGTATATTAGGAGAATCATTACCTTATAAATTGGTCTCGACAACAACTTCATCGGGAGGATCTTCCAATGCCTTCTCTTTCTTTTTGATTGTTTTCACTAATTCACGAGCTCTTTGTTTCTTTGAAGCTGGAGAGACTGGAGCAGGGATGGTACGAATAATCACCCCCTTCCGATTAATCTGGGGCGTTCGAATATTTTGAAGTTTTGTTGCAAAAACCCCTTTTGATGAAGAGATATATTGTTCCAAAACATTTTCCCTTGGCTCTAATGAATGACGAGGTATGTGTGTAGACTTCTTTGTTCTTTTTAAAATACCAGATTTCGAAGGGACCACATCCTTGTGAATATCCTCTGTAATTGGTTCTTGAACATGCACAGTATAAACAAGCTTCATTACTACTTTCACAACCACCTCAGGAACAACTTTTGGTTTTTGAACCTTTGAAGTTTTCTTAGGACTTTTGCTACATTTTAAGGTCCCTCCAATTCCTTTTGGTAGCAAAACACCGGTTTCAACATAAGGATTAACTGAGTGAAGATAGGCCTCAAGATTTGGGTTTGTGGGATTAACCATGCGAAGAATTGCATCTGGAATCCTTGCAACATTGGGAAACACCTCAGAATCATCTTCAACATTCTTTGGATGTTGATAAATCCCAAACCCAACCATAGGAACATCAGCATGAGCCAAAATTCTTTCCATTTCATACATATATTGAAGAATTAGAATCCAATATCTTGCACAAGAAACAACGTTAGCCACATTCGTGTGTGAGATGCTGACACCAAACTCCTCCCATAGAAAAGTTGCATAATCAAGATGGAAATCGTAATAAAGACCAACAACCATGGCATAGATTTCACATCTACCCTTATCCAACCTCATGCTCTGTCTTATCAAACATCTAACAAAAATTCAAAAGAGGAAATTCCACACACAGGGTAACGAAGATTTCTTGAACTAAATGAGATTAGTGAGTAGAGGATGATAACCCATCTCATTGAACATATGAAGTACTTGTTCAGTAGTGACTGCATAAAAAGGGCCAACATTAAGAATGTTCAAGATGTGAGCAAACTTATTCTTCGTGTACTTGTATTTCTTGTCATTGGTTAACTGAAAAGTAACCACCTTAGAAGTCTTGTTGAACACATTAGTAGAACCGGCCAACGATAACCAAGTCATCGGCACTAAGAAGGAAGCCATCATCACACTTGATAATAAAGAGTTTGTGAGAGACACATTCAACATCTATAGTTCTTCAGGGTATTGTGAGAAGTCAGGTTGAACCCGATAGTTAGATCCTTAATTCTTCACTAATGGTTTAGATGAAGCTTCATCAATGGCTTAAGACGGATCAATTGGAACATTGGTGGCCGCCATTGTTAGGGTTTGAATGTTGAATAATGGAAAGTGAATTAGGGAAAATCATTGGCCTGATCACAGAAAGTTTGAACAAGATAGTCCCCAATATCATTTTATATTGTAACCCTAATATTTAATTTGAAGCGGTTTGCAATAAATGCATGCCACGTGTAACCTTGAAAAACGGAGTTGTAGCCATAAAGATAGCCACGTCTGAAAAGTGATGAGCACTTTTTCCTTGAAAACCGTGAAACAACCAAACTGTCACATCAAACATTCGTTTTGCATTCCCCAAGAGGTTAAGAACCGTCAATGAACCTTCGACATGGAGGATGGGCTCTTTTTCTTTTGAGTTTAAAAGCAAAGTCATATGCTAGATTGTTCTATATCTTCAGCCAGAGTTGGTATTACTCAGAACCTCAAGGATTTCAGCACGTGCAAAGTGTGCCAAAGAATAAGATGAGAACAAAAATAAAAAACAATTTGGTTCTGTGATGTCATCTAAAGAATCGACATAAAGGTAATAAGATCACGGGAAAAGATCGATTCTTTCTACATCAAGAGAGATGTTGAATAACTTTTGTGGTTTCACATTAATTACAATTAAATAATCATAGAGGATTATTGAAGGGCGTATTTTCAAAGGCTTAGTGGGGTAGGCAAAATTTTGTTACATATCACAACTTAAAATAAGTGGAAGAAATTGTAAAAAAAGTTACTTGTTTAACCAGTTTAGTTAGTGACAAGTGGTATATGAAAAAATTTACAAGTAATTAAAGTTCAAACAGATATTCAGATAAAAATCATATCCCCTAAAAAAAATTAACTTATGGATCTTGTTGTGCCAAAACGTCTTGGGTTTAATGCATTTTATCAAGACCAGTCATAACAAAGGAATAAGATTTTGAATATTGAAGTGTGGTACTGAAAGAAATGTTTCATTAAAATATTAAACATAAAGTTCACCGTCAATTCCTTTACTAGTTGGAAAGTTTGGGTTTCATCATCATGACGGTCTCATGAGCCAGGATCATTAACACAGACGTTGAACATACCTAAATCTTGGTTGGTTTTAACCAGAAATCTCTTGGGCATGTGTGATTTTGTGTGATCATGAAAGAACATTAGGATAAAATAGAGTGCTTCTGAAACGAAGTGCACCTCTGCTATATTTGGACCAAATAGTAAACTCTTAACTCGATATGAGAAGAGTATGGTAGCTCAGTGACTAATGCAAATATAGCCTAAGTTGGAAAGATTCCTCGTGATGAGATATCCATTAAGGCTTCGAAAAACATTGAGTCGTGGTGGCTTTGGACAACATGTTGCATCATGCTTCTAGGGACACCTAACTAGTACAAAGTATTAAATAAATACCTTTCTCTAAAGCTGGGAATCAAGTTCCTCCATAACAGTTCAATAGCAAGCTACACAAAAACTTGTTAACCATCGAAAAGAAAACCGAAAAATATTTTTTTATTTTGTTTTTGAAATGAAACAACAAAAATAAAAAAATGTTTTTGGTATTTTTGTTTCTGGAATTGAAATAACAAAAATAAGAAAATCTTTTTGGTATTTTTGTTTGTGGAATTGAAATTACAAATATACGAAAATCATTTTGGTATTTTTGCTTTTTTGGAAATAAAAAGACTATAGAAAACAAGAAAATGTTACTAGAGAGTCAAAATGACAAGTATAGACATGAATATATGATGCATCAAGACAACATTTGTGCTTAGAAAATGAAGTGTAATCTGAATCGGTCAGAGGAAAATCGCAAACGAAACATGTTGAACGTTGATCCGTGAACATTAACATCTGGAGTATTCAACAATATCTCGACTTGTCTTGATTTCATGATGAAGTTAAACTGGAAACAACATTTTTGTAACAGCCCAAAATCTCAAGTATTGCTAAATTGCATTTTGGGGTGTTTTAAAGGGGAGACTCGGCGAGTTGGAGCCAGACTCGCCGAGTAGGGTCGCAGAGTTGGTCGCGGGTTCGCGACTGGACTCGACGAGTCCAGGTATGGACTCGGCGAGTCGACGCTGTTCAGTGGTAAACCCTAGCCGTTCGGTTTGAGAAGTATTTAAGGGATCTTATGCCTCCATTGTTCGCCTTTTGGCCGACTGAGAAGGACCCTTAATCGTTGTGGACGTCTAGGGCAGGAGAAGAAGCTTTTAGAACCTTGAAGAATTTGTTAAGCAAGAAGAAGAAGAGTTTTGGCCAAAGGAATATCAAGAGGATCGAGTTCTGAGGTTTGGAGACACAGAGAGGGTGTTATTCAGGTAATATTTCGAATTATCCTCTGCTATGTTGATGTGTTATGGAATTAGGGTTTATGAAACCCATTTGGTGATTTGATGGATTATTATGTTGTTATACAAAGGTTTCTACCCTAGTAATAGGATGATTAGAGGTCCAGAAGTCCCATGAGTGTGTATCTCGGGAAAAATGTATCTCAGGAAGCAGTTGGATCGACTGCATGGCGTGGACTCGCCGAGTCGGATGATCAGACTCGGCGAGTAGCTTGAAGATTCACTGGGACTCGCCGAGTTGTTCTTCAGACTCGGCGAGTGGAGTCGGGGTGGCCCCGCGATTCTTCCAGGAGTGACTCGTCGAGTCAAAGAGGATACTCGACGAGTAGAAGGGGAATCTCAGAGGATTGAAGGACGACCAGACTCGCCGAGTCGCCAGGGAACTCGCCGAGTCCAGTCGAGCTGACATTGGACTGTTGACCAGGGTTGACTGGTGTGATTCTTAGGGTCAGTTAACGTGGAAGATAGAAGTATTAAATAAGGGATATATGATGTTACAGGGAGCTTGTAGCTCGGAGGATCAAGTGCAAGGGATTTTAGGAGTTGCTATCTTCCAGTGTCCGCGAGGTGAGTCTTCTCACTATACCTCACCCGGAAGGGTTTGATTGTGTGACCGGAAGGTCAAGTATGTTGTGTGTTATGTTTATATGCTATGAATGGAAAGTTAGCTGCTACGTGTGATATACATGCTTATATATGGGCCGGAAGGCAAGGTATTATGTGACAGAAAGGTCAGGTATGATATGTGATATATGTGCTTTATGTGTTAGAGTATTTGTATTATGTGTTATATATGTGTACGGGCCGGAAGGCGATTATCTTGTGGACCGAAAGGTCCGGGCCGGAAGGCAATGTTATGTGGATCGAAAGATCCGGGCCGGAAGGCAAAGTTATGTGGATCGAAAGATCCGGGCCGGAAGGCGATATTATGTGGATCGAAAGATCCGGGCCGGAAGGCGTATGTGCGTAAGGTATATTGGGGAACTCACTAAGCTTCGTGCTTACGTTGTTTCAGGTTCTTACAGTAACGCGGGATGGCAACGGTTCGATTGTACACACCGAAGAAAGAGTTGAGTTTTGGAGGATCCTGGTCTTCTACTATAATGAAAATGAAATTACGTTTTGTAATTTGAATGTGAATAAGATTTTGCACAAGTGTTTTTAATATTAAATAGATTAATTAAATAAAAATTTTATTTTTGGAAATCTGGGTGTTACAAATTGGTATCAGAGCCTTGGTTTGAGGGATTCGGACGCGCCTACGGGTAAATCTGGACTCAAACTGAGGAAGTAAGAAAAAGTTTTCCAAATAAATGGTTTTCTAAAAGTGAATAAGAGTTCAAAGAGGAAGCAAGAAAGAGCAGTGTGTACAATCAGCCAGAGCCAAACGGTGATTTCCCAAAATACCCTTACTTTTGTATTATGGAATATCTATTATGCACTTTATGAGATATTATTGCATGCTAGAGACAGGCTAGGTATTTCACATCTTAAGACTAGAGTGGCCTGATTTGTGATGCCTTAGTCTAGGGTTGCTGTTATATGTGCGTTATGCTTTTGTGTGTATGTGATGAGTGAGAGTATCTAGTTAGAACGCACAAGGGGTAAAGCTACGGGGTACCGAGGTACTTCCGAGGATGAGCCGAGAAGGTGGAGCTACCACAGATGGGAAGTCCTATGTATGCTTCAATGCTCGAATGCTGCTTGCTTTGTGCTTTGTGGAGTTGTCGATGATGGGAGTCAGCTACTAAGTGAGTATGACGATACTCAGGAGGTAGAGGGCTGGCATCATTAGGAGCTCTTCAGCAGCTGATAGCAAAGAAGTGGGAGGACAGCGGAAGGGACTAGGGAGTAAACCTAGCCAGATGAGTGCGCTGGTAGAGTAGAGGATTTCGCTGGAAAGCGAGCACGCGCGATGAGATTGGTGAAAGAGCAGGTTTATCAGCTACTTAGGAACTCTGGAATGGTCCGTGTGGAAAGTATGGGTAGATGTGGCAGGTAGTATGGGCCCGTACTACTGAAAGCAGAGGACCCATACTTGATACAGGGGGCATTCTGAAGGTCCTAAGGAACAGATTGAGGGGTGATGTTATGGTTCGGATACCATACATCGGAGCGGATACAGAGTGATGTTATGGTCAGGGCACCATACATCGGAACAGATTGAGATAGATGTTGTGGTTCGAGTGCTATACATTGGAGCAGGTTGAGGAATGGTGCTATGGTTCAGGTACCATACACCGAAGCATGTTGAGGAAGGATGTCATGGGATGAGTACCATGGTTCGTAGTGGATGATGCTTGTGGCTATCTTGTTATCCGGTTATCGATCGGACGAGCACGAGCGAGCGGGATGCGAGGATTCGCGAGATCCGGCGTGATGAGGTTGCTGCATTGTTGCGGGTTGAGTCGCCAGAATTATTTGGGTCGATCAGGACCACTATGATTGAAGTAGTTTGATGAGCGATATGCGGCTTTCGCAGAGACGGCTGCCGCGGCGGGTACAGCGGCTGTAGCAACGGCAAAGAAAGGGACTAGTCGGGGTTTTCAGTATCGGGACTTCTATTATGCGAAGCCTCCCACATTCGATGGAGTTCAGGACTCGATTGTTGCTATGAGATGGTTATCAGACATGGAGGGGTGTTTCTCCACGAGTTTATGCTTTGCTGATCAGAGGGTGGGGTGTGCTCTGAACCTATTGAGGCTCGGGGCGAAGGATTAGTGGAGGTTGACCACGAGGTCATTTTCCGATGCGCAGAGGGCTGCGGTTTCATGGGATCAATTCAGAGGGATGTTCAGTACTCGCTATGTTCCGCGAGATGAAAAGGAGAGATTGGCTCGGGAATTCCTTGAGCTGAAGCAGGATTTGGAGTCGGTGACTGGGATCACCAGGATGTTTATTGGGAGGGCGATGTTTCGCCCTGAGTTCGCTTCGGAACAGGCTCAGATGCCCCGATATTCGAGTATGCTCAAGGGGGGGGGGGGGTATCAGACAGTTCGTGTCTGCGCAGAGGCGCGAGACCGTGTTGGTATCGCAGGAGGCCGCCATGTGGCGTGAGTTAGAGGTTGAGTTGCAGTTGCGTGGGGGAGGCAGGCCCCGATGCAGTCGCAGTCGGCGCCGAAACGGTCCATGACCGTAGACGTTGAAATGGGGGATCGGAGCGGTCACACTTGTGGGAAGTGTGAGAGAGATGGCACCGGAGCTTGTTGGCCCAATGGTGCATGCCGCGAGTGCGGAAAGGAGGGGCATGGTGCACGGGGTTGTCGGCAGTCAGTGCCAATTCGGGATTCCAGGATTTGTTATCAGTGTCGGCAGGTTGGACATTTGAGGGTCAACTGTCCACAGCTTTTGCAGGATCGGTGCAGGCTCTAGCACCGGCCACCTTAAGGAGTTCAGGAGGAGAACAGGATGGAGTAGAGCCCAAGGGCTCAGGGTTGTGCTTATCGGCTTGCGGCAGAGGGAGACGGAGCAGTGCCGGAGGCAGCTGCGGGTATGATGCTGTCTTGATGTCTTGATTAGCTTGCGTTGTTTGTGGCGTATTGTTTGTGCTGGTAGTGTGGATTTCGATGCGGTATTCGTTGTTTCGCGGGGTTGGCATGATTATGGATTAGTGCTTCAGGTTTTGCTTCGGCATTCGTTGTTCCCTGATGGTTGGGTATGGTTATAGTCGGGTGTTTTAGTGCCGATAGCTTTGTGCGGTTTTCGATGTGGTATCCATCCTTTGGCAGATTGCAGGTTTTGGTTACGGATTATTGTTGAGAATTTCGTTGGTTATCGTTGGTGGGGGTTGTTAGTGGAGATGCGGCACTGGGTTGAATGATGGGTAGCATCTGCAGTTGTGGAGTGGATAATTGAAAGATCGGATTCTTTTGAGCGGATTGATCAGGGAGGAGAGGTGTTTTGCTGAGGGTTGCTTATGCTGGTGGGAAGCAGTCAGAGGGTAAATGTTCTCTTTGTGCAGGATAGTTCTGAACGGTCATTAATGACGATCGGTGGCAGTTAGTCAGTGCTTTAGTGGGGGAGAATTGTAAAATTCTCCGGGAGATCGATGAGTATGTAAGGGTGCTTAGCTGTTGGGATTCAGCAGTGTTTGTCAGCGCAAAGTATAGGCCGACGAGAGCGAGTGTTGGGTATGCGGGGCGAGATACAGACCTAGGGCATTTGATTGTGGAGGCCTGAAAGGAGGTCGGGATCAAGCTTGAGTAGGTAATCGGAATGTCGCAATCAGAGTATTGGTATGTTTGAGGTACGTGATGCGTGGTACTGCATTAATCCCACGGGATTATGTTGTGCATGTTTCTAGAGCTGGAACCGGAAGGTTCCCAGAGTTAGAACCTGAGGGTTCGCAGAGTTTGGGTGTACGGACCCACAGAGATATAGCCTCGAGTGGCTAGTATGTGTTATGAGAGTCGGTCCAGTCATACTGGAGACTCTGTTGGCATTGCTGGATTAGTTTGAGATTCGCGGATCGCATATGTTACAGTGTGATTGCATTGGAAGGTCTGGCCCCGGGTTATTGATCTTGTTTAGCGGAGGCAGTGATTTTGATGAGTGGAGAGAGTACATGGGATTGAGAGCCCCTGCAATGAGAACCAGAGTATGTGAATAGCAGTTACGCAAAAAGGGTGGTGTCGCTTGGGGCGAGCACCGTGGAACCGGTTGGAGTGGCATTATGTTCAAGAGAGTTCCGTGGAAAAGGAAAAGAGGAGGGTATGTAACTCCGAAGGGGGTGCAAGTCACGAAAGTGAAAGCTGCAGAGCAGAGTTATGGTTAGAGTATTTCGAGTATGGTTTTGAGCATCGTGTTCGCGGCAGTGGAGTAGGAACCTATCCGGTTGGGATGTCTGTTGAGGCTCAGAAGGGATGCATGGAGAGAGAAAATTTTAAATTTTCAGTGTGAATCTGATCAGAGTGTAGAGTGGATGTAGTGGTTCATCTTGGGAGATGTTCGAGGATATCATCAGTGTATCGGGTCTTCCAACCTACGAGTGTTGGGGGCTAGTTCAGCATGTGTATATGACGGCAAGAGGAGAATTTGTGAGAGTTACTCTGGGAATGAGAATGGATCTCTCAGTTGGTCTGGGATGGACAAAGTGGGCTTTGGATCGGGGATCCGGTGGTTCAGGGCTTCCTAACCCTTATTGGTCGAGTGATTGTTGGGGTTTAAGAGCAGAGTTGCATCTTGGGTGGTTCTCGGTTACAGAGAGAGATGGACAGTATAGAGTTTGGGCTTCAGTCGACAGAGCAGACTCAGCAGGTTAAGGAGAGTTAGTGATCGTTTAGAGTTAACAGGGAAGTGATTCAGGTCAGCGACTTCGTATTTCTGTCGGGTGCTTCGATTTAGGAAGAGGGGTAAATGGGGGCCCCGGTATGTTGGGTCTTTTCGTGAAGGTTCGAAGGTAAGAAGGGTGGCCTATCGTTTGGAGCTGTCAACGGAATTGGGACGGATCCATGACACTGGTAGGTGTCGCAGTTGAAGAGGTGTATAGCGGATGAGTCAGCAGAGGTTCTACTAGGGAACGATTAGGTGGATGCGAGCCTGTGTTACGTCGAGAGACCAGTGGCCGTCGGAGATCGGAAGATCAAGGTTCTGAGGAGCAAGGAGGTACCTCTGGTATTGGTTCAGTAGCGACCTCGGAAGATATCGGAAGTGTTTAGGGAAGCCGAAACGTGTGATGCGGGAGCAGCATCCAGAACTATTTTCAGAGTGAGACTTCGAGGGCGAAGTCTAATTCTAGTGGGGGAGAATTGTAACAGCCCAAAATCTCAAGTATTGCTAAATTGCATTTTGGGGTGTTTTAAAGGGGAGACTCGGCGAGTTGGAGCCAGACTCGCCGAGTAGGGTCGCAGAGTTGGTCGCGGGTTCGCGACTGGACTCGACGAGTCCAGGTATGGACTCGGCGAGTCGACGCTGTTCAGTGGAAACCCTAGCCGTTCGGTTTGAGAAGTATTTAAGGGATCTTATGCCTCCATTGTTCGCCTTTTGGCCGACTGAGAAGGACCCTTAATCGTTGTGGACGTCTAGGGCAGGAGAAGAAGCTTTTAGAACCTTGAAGAATTTGTTAAGCAAGAAGAAGAAGAGTTTTGGCCAAAGGAATATCAAGAGGATCGAGTTCTGAGGTTTGGAGACACAGAGAGGGTGTTATTCAGGTAATATTTCGAATTATCCTCTGCTATGTTGATGTGTTATGGAATTAGGGTTTATGAAACCCATTTGGTGATTTGATGGATTATTATGTTGTTATACAAAGGTTTCTACCCTAGTAATAGGATGATTAGAGGTCCAGAAGTCCCATGAGTGTGTATCTCGGGAAAAACGTATCTCAGGAAGCAGTTGGATCGACTGCATGGCGTGGACTCGCCGAGTCGGATGATCAGACTCGGCGAGTAGCTTGAAGATTCACTGGGACTCGCCGAGTTGTTCTTCAGACTCGGCGAGTGGAGTCGGGGTGGCCCCGCGATTCTTCCAGGAGTGACTCGTCGAGTCAAAGAGGATACTCGACGAGTAGAAGGGGAATCTCAGAGGATTGAAGGACGACTAGACTCGCCGAGTCGCCAGGGAACTCGCCGAGTCCAGTCGAGCTGACATTGGACTGTTGACCAGGGTTGACTGGTGTGATTCTTAGGGTCAGTTAACGTGGAAGATAGAAGTATTAAATAAGGGATATATGATGTTACAGGGAGCTTGTAGCTCGGAGGATCAAGTGCAAGGGATTTTAGGAGTTGCTATCTTCCAATGTCCGCGAGGTGAGTCTTCTCACTATACCTCACCCGGAAGGGTTTAATTGTGTGACCGGAAGGTCAAGTATGTTGTGTGTTATGTTTATATGCTATGAATGGAAAGTTAGCTGCTACGTGTGATATACATGCTTATATATGGGCCGGAAGGCAAGGTATTATGTGACAGAAAGGTCAGGTATGATATGTGATATATGTGCTTTATGTGTTAGAGTATTTGTATTATGTGTTATATATGTGTACGGGCCGGAAGGCGATTATCTTGTGGACCGAAAGGTCCGGGCCGGAAGGCAATGTTATGTGGATCGAAAGATCCGGGCCGGAAGGCAAAGTTATGTGGATCGAAAGATCCGGGACGGAAGGCGATATTATGTGGATCGAAAGATCCGGGCCGGAAGGCGTATGTGCGTAAGGTATATTGGGGAACTCACTAAGCTTCGTGCTTACGTTGTTTATGTTACGTTGTTTCAGGTTCTTACAGTAACGCGGGATGGCAACGGTTCGATTGTACACACCGAAGAAAGAGTTGAGTTTTGGAGGATCCTGGTCTTCTACTATAATGAAAATGAAATTACGTTTTGTAATTTGAATGTGAATAAGATTTTGCACAAGTGTTTTTAATATTAAATAGATTAATTAAATAAAAATTTTATTTTTGGAAATCTGGGTGTTACAATTTTCATCAATCATGCCTAAGCCCGACAAGATTCTAAGAAAAGTCTTTTCATCTAATGGTTTGGTAAAGATATCAGCAAGCTGATCTGTTGTCTTGATAAAGTGAACCTCAATGTTTCCATCCACGACGTGATCTTTGATAAAATGATAGCGAAGTGTTATATGTTTGTTCTTCGAATGTTGCACTGGTGTATGGTAGATGCGTATGACACTTTGTGAATTGCAACACAACAATATCTTTTTCATATTGATTGCATAATTACAAATTTGATTTGTATCTAAATGATTTGAGAAGTGCAAGCTGCAGTAGCAACATATTCTGCTTCGACAGATGAAATCGAAACACAAGTTTGTTTCTTCGGTTGCCAGCTTACAAGCTTCACATCCAAAATTTGAAAACCACCACTTGTGCTTTTTCGGTCAAGTTGACAACCACCCAGGCCAACATTAGAAAATGATTGAACGAACAAACCGGTATTCGAAGGGTACCACAAACCCAACGAAATTGTCCCTTTGAGATAACGAAATATGTTATTTACAGTAGTTAGATAAGGTTACTTGGGATTTGACTGATACCTAACACAATTGCAAATAGCAAACATAATATCGTGTCGACTAGCGGTTAAGTAAAGTAAAGAACCAATCACGCTCATGTACAATGTCAGATCGACAGTAGGCTTGTTCCAACGAAGGACCAAGATGTGTGCAGCTGCCATAGGTACTTACAATTTCGAACTATTTTTCATTCGAAACTTTTCAAGCAAATTGCGAGAATACTTCTCATGATTGATAAACATTCCTTCATTGCTTGGATGGATATTTAAGCCCAGAAAGTTCTTGATCTTCCCTATCATGCTCATTTCAAACTAACTCTTCATCATATTCTCAAACTCATTTGACAATGTAGGGTTAGTAGAGCCAAAGATAATGCCATCAACATAAATTTGAACAAGGATAAGATATTTCCGAACTTTCTTTCGAAAGAAAGTGGGATCAACTAATCATTGTTTAAGTTTCGACTGCTTTAAAAAATTGGTAAAGTTGCATACCAAGCTCGTGGTGCTTGATTTAACCCATAAACAACTTTATCGAGAGTAGAAAAATGATCAGGGAATTTATCATTAATAAAACCTGGTGGTTGCTCGACACACAGGACATCTTCCAGTATACCTTTTAGTAAAGCACACTTGAAATCCATTTGATAGACATCAAAGTTATTGTGTGTTGCGTAAGCTAAAAATATTCGAACAACCTCGAATCTTGTGACAGGGGTGAAGGTTTCTTCATAATTAATACATTCTTGTTGTGAATATCCTTTAACAACCAACCTTGCTTTACTTCACACTATATTTCCTTCTTTACCAGTTTTATTTTTAAATATCCACTTTAAGCCTATTGCTGATGCATCCTTAGGTTTCGGAAAAAGTCTCCAAACCTTGTTTCTTTCAAATTCTACCCATTCAGATTGTATTTAAACAATCCAATTTGGATATATAATAGCAACGTTAACAAACTTTGGTTCAATTTTCGAAATAAAAACATGGAACATACAAAATTCATGATGCATATTGTGTACCTCATTCCTAGCACGAAGCTGAGCTCTTATCAACACTCCAGCTTGAGGATCACCAAGAACTTGTTCTTTTAGATGATTTCGTGTCCATTTATCCAGAGGTGGATATGCAAGATCGAATTCCAAAGGTGCATCTTCGAACAATTCATCTGTTTATGTACCTTCACCTGCATTCGACACATTATCATTCATATCATGAAAAACATCTATTTGAATAGTAGAATTAGTGGGAATTGATCCATTTTGCTCCCCCTCGATAATAGTATGAGAATTATTATGCTCACCCACGACATCAGCATTCGTATTATCATGCTCCACCTCGAATGAATGCTCTCCCTCAGCATTAGGCATCGAATTCAAGTGCTCCCCCTCCACTTGATCACCTTGCAATACTGACTGATTTTCGACTTGTATGGAAGAATTCGTTGTAGATTGTAAAATGTCATCATCTTGAGTGATAGTCGAATCATCAAAATGTTTCAAACCTTTAAGAATCTGATTATCTGCAGCTTGTACTTACGCATTAATAGCCATATCAAGAACACCAAAAATTAAATCATAATCAAAATCAAAAGAATTCAAAATTTGAGACGCATCATTCGACTCATTAACGATTGGTTTTTGTTCAAAACTCTTTTTGACTTGTTTGACATAATGATCATCAAAAGTAAGATTAAAAGTTTCTTCGTTCTTCCTTGTACGCTTATTCAACACCCTATATGCGACCAAAATGTGCGAATATCCCAAGAATATCCCTTCATCAGTTATTAAATGAAAATTTGAAAAGTTATCTTCAAGATTCATGATAAAACACAATCAACCAAAAACATGGAAAAAATTGACATTTGGTTTCCTACTGTTAATGGTTTCATATGGGGTTATGTTAAAACGTCGATGAATAAAAGATCCATTTTGAGTGAAACAAGCTGTCGAAACTGCTTTAACCCAGAGATACTATGGAAGATTAGCATAGGTAAGCATGGTCCTTGCTTCTTCGCAAAGAGACATGTTTCTCTTTTCGAAAAACCATTTTGTTGAGGTGTGTAAGAAGACGAAAAATTATGCGTTATCCCACGATCAGCTAAAAATGAATCAAGAGCATGGTTCTTCAATTCTGAGCCATTATCACTTTTGATTTTTCTAACTTGCTTTCTTAAACAGAGACGATAAATTATGCGTTATCCCACGCTCAGCTAAAAATGACCAAGATGTACTTCTTGTTGTTGAGATTTTCAACTGTCGAAGGTCCACAACGATCAACGTGAAGAAGTTCCAAAGGTTCAATGATCTTCGAATCAATGATAATTGGATGACTTTGTCTATGTTGTTTCCCTTGTTCACACGCTACACATAAAGAATCATTATCAAATTTTAAAATAGGTAAACCACGAACGAGATCATTTACCACCAATTTGTTTAAAATTTTGAAATTCAAGTGAGAGAGTCTTCGATGCCATAGGCAACTCAAATAAGATGTTGCTTTTGAAAGTAAACAGACTGAGGAAAACCGATGATTGGTTTCTTTGTTCTAAATCACACTTCCTTCTTCATCGAAGAAAACCTGATTACCAGTACCTACGACTAGTTTGGATACACTTATCAAGTTGTGTTGAAGACCTTCGACATTTGCTACCCGATTAGCTGTAAACTTCCTATTTGTGACTTTCCCATACCCTTTGACTTGACACTTTTGGTTGTTTCTAAACTTCACCACACTAGCATTTTCCATGTTTTGATAATCTCACAAGTTTTCTTTCCTACTAGTCATGTGACGAGAGCAACCACTATCGATGTGCCAATGTTCATCATATTGCTCATCAAATAAAACCTGCAATCAATGGAAATATTTAGGTCCTCAAGGCTTTTTGGGTCCTTGGTGATTAGTTTGGAATGCGTTGTGAAAAGAAGAACATAGCACCCAATTACGAACTTTTAATTTCAAACTATCGATTAATTCAACTTCGTTAGACATAGGTATCAAAATGAAATCATTCGTTGGTTTAAGTCCGACACTAATTTTCCCATTTTCTTTCTCATTTTGGTTTGCATCAACCTTTGCTTTGGGAATAGCCTTCCATTTTCGAACAGAAGGATTCGACTCCTTTAAAGAAGATCTGCCATTCGAAGACTCATTCAAGTAACTTTCGAATGCATATCGGATTTCTTCTTGAGAAAACTTCCCTAATTGATAAGTTTTTCCTTTGCCTTCGTACCAGTGATTACTATTCTTCACATCAGATTTCCCTTTGGTAAACGAAGCTTTAACTGTTTGATTTGAAAGAGGATTGGGAAAACTTGGTTGTTTGGATTTAAAAGGTTCTCTTTCCTTCCCATTGACTTCCATCTTTTTGAAACTTCGTTTTGGAAACATTGGTTTTGCAAATGATTGATAACGAAAAGTTTATTATAACCATCATTTGGTCGATTAAAAACTTGTACATTTGGAAAATGGTTTTGTCTGTTAAACTGATTAAAATTCTTTTTTTCATATGATTGAAAACCACTTCTATGAAAATGATTTTGTGAAAATATTTTGTTTTGATGATTAGGTACAAAAGTCCTTGATAGTTGGTTTCTAACAAAACGGTCGTTTCATGGTTTTCGAACATTCAGTTTTAAATTTTGATTTGAGAGAGTTGACTTCTTTTTGAAAAATCTTTTTTTTAGAGCGGGTTTTTGACTGTTGGGTATGTTTTAACACAAGACTTTTCTTGAGAAAATGTACGTATTTTTTCAGTCTTTTCCTTTTCAGACGATTTTGTTGACCAAATATATTTTTTCATACAAGACTCAACATTTTTTCGATAAGACTTCTTTCGTGCTTTGGTCATAGAAATTCCATTTTCTATTGAAATCTTTTGAATTTGTTCTTTCGAAAATTTGAACATTTGGATTTGGTTTCTGAGAAATGATTCATTTGATCGTTTTTCACGATTTGATTTTTCCTTTTTAACTTCCCAATTTCTTTTTGGTTTTTGTGTTTGAAAAGTGGATGAGTTCATGTTAAGAGTATTTTCAACTGTGCTTTGGTTTGAGAAAAAACCTTCTTTCGATACTTCTTTGTTATCTGCATCAACAATTTTGTTGCATCATCTGTGCATTTGAAGTTTGGATACACCACAAAATTCACTTCGAGACAATGAGAACCTTTTTCGTTCATTACCTTGTTAAATTTCTCTGTTTCCTCATACACGTGGGCAACAACAAATCTTGGAATTGTATTTTCATTCGAAACTTCTTCTTCATCATCACTATCGGTTTGCCTATCTTTGACAGTCATATCATCAATGTCACAAAATTTTGATGTTGAGGGTTTGTCAGAGTCAACTTTACCAAAGAATCATCACAAATTTCTTTACCTTTAGCCATTGAAGTGACATTAACGACAGAAAGCTGAGAACAATCAGCAACTTCCCCCATCCTCAGTTTCACTGATATTGTTAGAATCATCTTTGATATTAGCAAAATTATTTTGAGAGTCATATGTCGAATGCTCAGTGTTTTTCATATTTTTCATTTGTTTGTTTTTGGTTAAGGTCTTATTGACAATATTAACCAGATCATTTGTGTAACAGCCCGAAATTCCAGGTATTGTTATATTTATGATTTTGGGTGTTTTAAGAGGGGACTCGGCGAGTTGGAGCTCAGACTCGCCGAGTAGGATCGCGGATCTGGTCGCGGGTTCGCGACTGGACTCGACGAGTCCGGATATGGACTCGGGGAGTCCGCGCTGTTTAGCGAAACCCTAACCGTCCAGGTTTGGGACGTATATAAGGGGCCTTATGGCCGTCATTGTTCACCCTAGTCCTCTGAGAGAAACCCTAATTCGATTGTGAGCATCTGTACAAGGTAGAAGACCATTATTGATCTTGGAAGTGTTATTCTGCAAGGAGGAGGAGGCTTGGTTAAGGGAACAACAAGAGAAGCCACATTCTTAGGATTTGGGGACACAAAGCATGTTATGCAGGTAATATTTCGAGTTGCATTCTTCTATGTTGATGCGTATATGGATTTAGGGTTTATTGAACCGTTTTGTGGCTAGATTGAGTGTTACCTTAGTCCCCCAAGCGATTGGAACCCTGTATTGGGACCCTTGGAAGTTCAGAATGTCCCATGCCTGAGCTTTTCGGGAATCAATGGAGGTTTTGGATTGGAATCCTTATGCCTTAGGTCAAAATGTAAATTATGAGTCATGGGGTGTATTATGAGCACCGAAATGAGGACTTTACGTGATGAACCAGTTTAGGAAGGCCAGACCTATGAATGGTCGGAGCAGATCTGACCTTAGAAAGCAGTTTGAGTGGTTGCATGGCATGGACTCGCCGAGTCCGATGAACAGACTCGGCGAGTAGCTTGAAGATTAACTGGGACTCGCCGAGTTGTTCTTCAGACTCGGCGAGTTGAGTCGGGGTGGCCCCGCGATTCTTCCAGGAGGAACTCGTCGAGTCAAGGGGGATACTCGACGTGTAGAAAGGGAATCTTAGAGAATTTGTGAGGACGTCTAGACTCGCTGAGTCGCCCTAGCGCTCGCCGAGTCCGGTCAAGTTGACCGTTGACCGTTGACCAGAGTTGACCTATGTTTGACTTCTTAGGGATAGTCAAACTTAGAAGATAAAAGTGTTAATAAGAGATGTATGATGTTATAGGGAGATTGTAGCTCGGCGGATCGAGCACGAGTGACTTCGGGATTTGCTAGCTTTCGATATTCACGAGGTGAGTCTTCTCACTATACCGTACCCGGAAGGGTTTGACTGTGTGATCAGAAGGTCGGATATGATATGTGATATATGTCCTATATATGATAGGATAATTGTTATGCGTGCTATGTGTGTTTATGTGGGCCGGAAGGCATTATGTTATGGGCCGGAAGGCGTGTAATCTGTACCGTAAGGTTGGCGTGGGTAGGACCGGAAGGTTTACCCAGCAGGGACGGAAGTCCCCTGAGACACATGGACCGGAAGGTCAGGGCCTGGAAAGGCGTATGTGCGTAAGTTGTATTTTGGGGAACCAACTAAGCATTTATGTTTATAGTTGTTATGTATGTGTTTCAGGTACTAGCGAGGACCGTGGGAAGGCGCCGGCATGATCTGTACACACTGATAGATGTTTTGTGATCTTGGGATTCAAATAATTTGTATTTTGACATGACACTTGGAATGTTTATGCCATGTTTTGAATGAAAATACTTTATTTTGAAATGAAATTTTTTTTTGAAAATTTACGTTGTTACAAATTGGTATCAGAGCCTTGGTTTGAGGGATTCGGGTGCACCTTCGGGCGTAACTGAACTCAAACCGAGGATTTGAGGAAAACTTTTAAAATAAAGGCATCAACTTTTGTAAATGATTTTGTGGTAAACAAGAAAGAAGCAGTGTGTACGATCAGTCAGCGCCCGAACGGTAAAGATCCCCAAAATACCTTACAATGTTATGTTAAGAGATAAGATATGATGTGAACTGTTATGCATGCTAGAAGACTAGGTATTGATGATAGGACTAGAGTGGCCTGATTTGTGATGCCTTAGCCTAGAGAAGTTTGCCGATATGAGATGCTTTGATAGCGTGCAGATAGATAGTGCATATCAAAAGTGGAGTACTCACTATCCGGGGTTTGGGGAGGAAGATTTGGGATGAATGCTGATGCGGTGTGGTCGGTAGTATTGGGCCCGTACTACCGAAGACACCGGGTCAGTGGGAGACCCAAGTAAGAATCCCTGGATATCGGAGACTGAGTAGGGTTGCGTTATCGAGTGCGATTATACTCGATGGAGTCTCTGATAGTTTTATGTTGTATTTCAGAGACAACATGGTTAGAGCACGCCACGGATCGAGTACGAGCGGTGTGAGTGACGAGGAGATTCGTCAGATGATTCATGAGGAGGTGGCTGCAGCGATCCGAGCTGAGATTCCGGAGATGTTTGGGTCTATTAAGACCACCTTGATGGGGACTTTTGATGAGCGGTACGCCGCATTGACCGAGGCTGCAGCCACTGCAGCTACCGCAGCTGTGGCCGCTGCCAGGCCACAGGGGGGTGACTCGTTGCTGTTTCGGGAGTTCAGCAACACGAAGCCACCTGAGTTTGATGGGACGCAGGATCCGATTGCTGCGATGAGGTGGATCGCAGATATTGAGGGGTGCTTCTACACTTGTTCATGTCCGGAGCATCTGAGGGTACGGTTCGCCTTGAACCAGCTCCGTCTGGGAGCGAAGGATTGGTGGAAGTTTGTGACGGCGAACTTCACTTTGGCAGAGATTTCAGCAGTGACATGGGAGGGGTTTACCTCTATGTTCAGAGACGAGTACGTTCCCCCGGTGGACAGGGAACGATTGGTTCAGGAGTTCTTGACCCTCAAGCAGGGTACTGATTCAGTTGCGGTGATCACGCGAAAGTTTCATGAGAGGACTAAGTCCGCCGATTCGAGGACGGGAGGTCCGAAGGGCCGCACTTGTGGAAAGTGCGGCAAGGGTCATGAGGGGACATGTCGATCTGGTGCTTGCTACAAGTGTGGCAAGGAGGGGCACATCGCTAGGGATTTCCCCAAGGGGTTTATGTTTGCTTTCATTGCAACCAGACAGGCCATCGGAAGGCCGAGTGCCCTCAGCTTCTTCAGGAATCTGCACCTACTGCCAGGGCTACTGAGACTCGACCAGTGAAGGCCGAGGCCCCGAGGGCTCGTGGGAGAGCCTTTCAGCTGACTGTGGAGGAGGTCCGCGCTGCGCCCGATGTTGTGGCAGGTATGCTTTATTTCATGTATTTACTTTGATGTCGAGATGTTATGCTTATGTTTGTTGGATTAATGTCTAAGTCCATAACTATAATTGGTAATACTTGACCCGACCCGACATGGTCCATTTGGGTTGCATGGCATCATGCACTTGGATAGACTTTAATGAGAGAAATAAGACACTTTTGGTTATTAATATGTTATAAGTTCTAGTATATTAATAATAAGAATAATAGGATTATTTAATTAGTATTGATCAGGAATTAATCTAGGATTAATTAAGTGATCAAAAGAAGCCTAATTAAATATATGGGTTGATTGTGTAAATCATCCATACTTGTATAGTGGGCTAATGCTCCATGGATAATCAAGTTGGGCTAAAACCCATAGGATGGTTCATGGATGCTCCATGGTGTATTTGTACCCATGGATCCAAGGAAATGGAAAGTCATGACAATTAGGGTTTACCCTAATTGTAACACTATATAAAGATCTTATTCTTGACAAAATTGGCAACTAGTATTATGCTAGAGAGAGTAAGAAAGGGCTAGCCAATTTTGATGAAGTGTAGAATTCTCTCAAGTCATTCTAAGTGTATTTGGTGTTGTGTGAACCATTTGAGGTGTCACACTTGGGGCACTAGGCACTCAAGCTTCATGAAGACTTTCTACACCAAAGAGGTATGTATTCTATCTTGCTATAGTCATTGTTTTGTATGCTAGATTAGGATAATACCTTGGATGTTCTTATTTGAATGTATAATAGAGAAAACATAGATCCAAGGTATTTAGGGTTGCCTGTACACTTAGGAGTGTTAGAATGCTCAAAACCCAACAATGGTATCAGAGCCTAGGCTTGTTTTCTTGTTATACCTGCAATAGAAGCTGAAAAAAACGAATTTGTTGCTGTCTGATCATCAGACTCGGCGAGTCCATGCCTAAAATGTGATCAATTCGATCCAACTCGCCGAGTTGGTTCATGCACTTGACGAGTTGGACCCCCAGACAACATATTTTCGAGTTTTTTTGGCTAGAAATGGACTAGGAACATTACCCTAAGTTGTTTTTGATCTTATAAACTTGTTTTTTGATGTGGTAATGTTCATGCTAATCCATTTTCAAAGATAATTATCAATAGATTCATGTTTTGTATTAGTTTAAGGTTTAGACTAATTACATGAAAAAGTTTGATTTGAATTATCTTGTACTTATGAGTTGCTTAGATTAATAGAAAAGTTAATTGAAATAGTTGTTTTCAATCCATTTTAATCTAAGAGTTGAGTATAAAATGTGTTTGTGTAACTTGTCCTCAAGTTACATGAAGAGTCACATTAAAGACTCATAAAACTCATAAAAATTGGCAATGGTTACAAAATGAAGAGTCTTGTGTCATTGAATAATTTTTATGACTCCATAACTTGTCCTCAAGTTATGGAAGTTCAAGAGTCACTTCATTAAAGAAAAATATGTAACCATAATTAAATCCATAAATTATAAAAATAAAGAAAAGTTAGTTATTTTATTAGTTTAAAGTCTTCCATAACTTGGCCTCAAGTTATGGAACTTGAAGAGTTTTTGGATTAAAACTACTTTAAACACATAAGTTATGGAATTAATTAGTTTTGAATAGTTTCAAAACTTGCCCTCAAGTTTTGGAATTTGAAAGTTTTCACTTATGAATACTTTAATTCCAAGTTAGCCCTTAGAATTTTAAAAGTTAAAATTCCACCCTTATACTTTATAATATTATAAGTTAATAATATATATATGTATAAGAGTAAAGTCAGTCTTACCACTAGTACGCCTCATTCACGAAGCCGGTCTATAAGGTGGGTATAAGGTTGTTGCCTATAAAATGGCAACTTAATGGGTGTCCACTCTCACCCACCGCGTGCTTGACTGGTGGAGGCTCGTTAGCCGAACGGGTTTGACAGGACTAGAATTCTCCCTTCATTAAAAGTATTAATGATAATACTAAGTACCTAAACTCTTAATAATACCCAATCTTAGTTACTTAGGAAAATGTGAATAAGGTGCTAATCCATGAAATTACACTTTGCACTTTGTTTAAGTCGGTTAGTGGAGCTTGTGTGGTTAACCGGCACACTAACGCGTATTTAACAAGGTAGGCAAAGGGTAACTTAATGTTTATCATAGTATCGATGGAGCGTGTGTGGTTAACCGGCACATCGATTGAGGGGTAATTTATTAAGGGTACCAAGTGATTTGCATGGTTACTTCACAACTTGTTTTGTGATCCTCGGCATCCCAGTCACAAAACCTGAAGGGCACACTCGAGATTGAAACATGCCTTTGAAAAGTTCAATGAATCTCAAAGATCTAGGAGTTTCAAAACCAATTAGAACCTAATAATACATTTCGTTTATCTTGGTGGAAATTGGTGAATCGTCATTCACCTACCTTCAAATATTTTATAGCTTGGATTACGGCATACCTCTTCTAAGTTATAAAATAGTTTGTTGGGTCCTAGCCTTAATATTTCATATTGGGTGTCATATTAAGGACTTTAAAATTCAACTATCTTGAATGTCTCCCAAAAGATGTCTGGTTTAGACATTTATGATCTTCCCAAATCTCTTGAAACAAGCCTTCCTAAATGAAGATGATGTCCCTTGGAAATCATACTTCATTCACCACCTCCAATTATTCTCCCTAACCCACATGTTCTTAAAAAGGTTTAAGGTCACTCAAGCCCTATTGGCAAGGCAAGGTCTAGGTGTGAACACATCTTGGAAATGCAGTCACATATTGACAAGCCGGGAGAGTTGGGTGTCAAAGTCTTGAGAAAGTTGGTGGTTTAATCACTTTCTAAGTCACATAGTGAGTTCCTTTGGGACACCTATGAAACAGACTATGACAAGACCCTTAATGATCTTATCTATTTGTTAAGATCAACTTCCTTAAAACTTGATGGACATTGACAATAGTGACACAGGAAATCCCGGAAAGCATTCTCTTCCCAACGGAAAGGGATCGGCCATAGTCAACTCGGTTGACCAAATGGTAAAGAGAAAAACTAAGTCTGTGATAGTCCTGTGTACCATTATCAAAGGGTCTATATGTTTATATTGCCAAAGGAAGGGGCATTGGTTGCGAAGCTGCCAAATTTACCTAAGGATGATAAAGTCAATAAGTTTGACTCTACTTCAGGTAAAGTCCACTATCTAACTCTGTTAAGTTTCTATTCTGAGATTCTTGATACATGATGTGACTAGGTCACATGGTGATGTTTTAAGAATCAAAGAAAAGTGAAGAAACTTAAAGAAAGAATATGCTGAATCTGATCGCATAGATGGATTTCTATCGCATAGTTTGAAGATCGGATTCTTGAGCTACTTCTTAGGAGTTATGAGATATTGCTTAGGAATAGATAACAACAAGGTTTCATATGGATTGTAAGGATAAGTTTTCCACAAAGTTTTAAAATAAAAGAATAAGGTTTTGATTTTATTTATTTTAAGTATCCTTAAAATGGCATTTGTGAAAAGTTGTTGTTTATAAGATTCCACTGATAGCAATATTGGAAAGTGAATATTATTCTTCCATTTGTGGTAATGTCAAGATTTACCAAATAAGGAGAGATTCTCATCACCCAAGTTTCAATTGGACCGGGACTTGGAATCATGCAAGGTGTATAGCATGATGAATGAGAACTTTCAAGTATTGAAAAATTAAGACTAATTACTTGTTCACATGGATGTGTAAGTCAAGTAAAGGACTAAGGGATCGAGTACACATTCTTGTGCGCTGATTAAGTCCACCATAAAAGGTTGATAAGACTATTCGTCATAGTTTACTACAGCTTAGTAAATATGATTATACTTACAAGTTTAAGTGTAACTCTGAGACATTGGAAAAGGTTCCAATGTATGGCAAAGTGAATAAGAAGAATCAAAATGGCAGAAGGATAAAAGTTTCTCAAATCTGAAAAGATGGGAGAGTACTTTAGTATCAGTTTTTGTGATCATCTTAATGATTAAGAAACCATATCAAAATTAGTTCTCTAAGGAAGTCTTAGTGCATTCTTATGACTGAGAAGAGGAACTTGAATTGTTGAAGTGGTTAAATCAAGAAGATGAGTCATACTTCGTTCCAATACAAGTCTTAGAGTCATACTCCAAGATTGTAACTTGAGTGACATGTCCTAAAGAAGGTTTAAAACACTTGTCAAATGTAAGAGTAAAAGTTTGCTACTCTTGTACATTTGAAATTGGTAAGTTGTGATGTTTTGGATAAAACAAAAACCAACTTAGGCCAATTGTGTGAAGTGTTTGTCTTGGTTAGAATCCACACTATCTCTTGGATGTTTGACAAGGGAGTCTTATATGTCAAGAGGACAGTGGGAGTGTTAAAGGTCTTGAAAGTCTCAAGAACTAATCAAGAATAAAACCTGAAGTTCTTCACTAGCACACGACTTGAGGTTTATAACCTATCGTGTTGACATATTCTGTGCCCATTCCAGTTAAGGTTGGCTTTGCATATGAGCTCTTATAGTTCTCAATGTGTTGCACAACAACTTGGAAGCAATGGCAGGCCCTTGAGCTGCTAGGTGGCAAGAAGTTAAGATTGAGTTCAATCCATATGAGTTTGGATTTGTCATTATCCTTGTCTTGTGACTATGGTTTTGAGAATTCACATGCATAAGAACACATACACCATTAAATCTAAGTGTCATAAGGTTTCTCTCCGATTCATGAAAATGATGGTGAGGAAACACTTTCACTAAGTAGATTTTAGCTAGATAGAAATTGTGATATTTGCATTCTCAAAGTCGTTAGTGGAGCGTGTGTGGTTTACCGGCACACTAACCTGGACTTGTGAGAAGTGGAAAAAAGGTCTAACCATTATGATTACGACATACCTCTTCATAATTGTTTAGACACATAAGTGTGCTATCTAAGGGAAGGTGTGTGATTTTGATAAAGTTTTATCAAAACAATCTAGTATCAGAAATCTGAACTTTGGTAAGAAAGTCAATGAAGTATTGATTTCTAGAAGTCCAGGTGATTTCTGAGAACATGTCAAAGCTAGTGGGAGCATCAGTGTTATGCTAATAATCATCATGTTAGTGGGAGCATGATAATTATGATAAGTATTGCAAGCTAGCAATGTTAATTATAGAAAACAAAAGGTTTCAATTGGGAAAAGGTTGTTTTGCTATAATTAAGGGAGAGGAAATTATACTTCATCTCAAATCTATAAGCTTAGATCGTGAGGTTTTAATCATTTAGTCAAGGATATATATGAATTTCATGTTGGAATGGCTCAACATAAGGAAATTCTGTATACGGGTCCATTATTTGCGTTCTAAATTTCGATTATGATTACGGCATCCCTTTTCACAATCTGAATTATGAGAACTTGGCAAATAGAAATGGAAATGTTATAGCAAAAGACTGGTTTAGTCTTTATGTGAGACATCATGAATCGTGTCCCATATGCTTCGGATATAGGATCGATTACATGTGCTATATTCATCCTTTCTAAAATTTTCCAAATGCCTGGGGCATTAAGAAGGGAAAAGGTTTAGAACTGGATATGACTAAAAGGATTAAACAATTGTCAAGAACAATCTAAGGTTTACCAAAGATTGGTTGCTCAAGGATAGTTGGAAGTGTAGTGATAATTCTGGAAGGACCATATTGACATAGTCTGTAAGGAGGCAACTCTTGGTCAGAAGTGATAGTCAAAAATGGAATCTGGAAATGTTTCAAAGTTAGAATTTTCAATCTGTGTAAGATTAAGGAAACTTAATGCAAGAAGGATGTTTCCAAGGAGTTGATCTCCTTTGGAAGGCTCTGTAATGATTGTTGTCAAGTCTTTCTGATTTTGTACATAATCATTACAAGAAGATCAATGCATATAAGTTTAGAATCTAACAGATTTCAGTAAATGGCATGAATTTGGAATTCTTGCATTTGCAGTAAGGATTTGGGACTGTGAAAAGAGAATCATTGAAGTTATGTTCAATTGATCTAGTTCACAAAGTAATGATCATAGACAAACATAGTATGCATACTTGGTGTATGGCATGACTAGTGTTTAGAAAACATAGTGTACATGCTTGGAGCATGGGACAACTATTGTTTTAAATTCAAGAATAAAGTTGATAGCTGAAACAGTATACAATGAATAATGTGTAATCATATGGTGATAAATAAAAGGTGTTTTATTTATGTTCAAAGAGTTGATACCATATTGGATTCAATTATTATTGTGTTTCGCTTTGCATGTTTTGACTTCCTGAATAAACAAGGTTATTCTTCCGGAATGACTAAGTTATTCAAACCATCCACAGGCGGTCATATGTTGGAAGTAGATATGAATTAAGACTGTCATGGGTTGGCTTGTAGAGGTCTAAGGTGTTGGACAAAGGGCTACAACACTCATGAGTGCTCATAAGTTCTGAGTATTGGATTCAACCCGCGCTCATTGGAATCACTTCATGGATTTTATCACGAGTGATCATGAGACGATAATATCTTATATTCTTCAAACCTAGAGATATGAGTTGTTACTATGAGTTCATAGTACATTGATTGCACGAAAACGCATTTGGTAACTCGGTGCTATAAAACGTGCCTTTGTGTATGATTCAACAAGTAGTAGAACAAGCCATATGAGTCGAAGTTTATCCGTTCCTTTTACCTTTGGGATAAAAGCGATATCTGTGGGCCCATCGATGATTTGATGATGACAAATGGAAGTGCTCGGCCGGGCCAGGACTGATTTGATTTGTTCAATTAGTCAGTCGTCATAAATAGAAAATCGGGAAACAACAAATGGACAGAGAGAATGATTATAATCCATGTCTCAGTCCATATGATATCTAGAATGGAGGAATATATGATCCCTTATCTAATGGACAAGTCATTGACAAAGGTCAGAGTTCATCTACAAGGTCAGAGTTCGACAAAAGCTTTTGAGAGCTACGATTTCCAGTTGGTTCCTGAAGTCATACGCAATAATAGTTTTAGACTTACCCAAGTAGGAGACTGTTGGATTAATGTCTAAGTCCATAACTATAATTGGTAAGACTTGACCCGACCCGGCATGGTCCATTTGGGTTGCATGGCATCATGCACTTGGATAGACTTTAATGAGAGAAATAAGACAATTTTGGTTATTAATATGTTATAAGTTCTAGTATATTAATAATAAGAATAATAGGATTATTTAATTAGTATTGATCAGGAATTAATCTAGGATTAATTAAGTGATCAAAAGAAGCCTAATTAAATATATGGGTTGATTGTGTAAATCATCCATACTTGTATAGTGGGCTAATGCTCCATGGATAATCAAGTTGGGCTAAAACCCATAGGATGGTTCATGGATGCTCCATGGTGTATTTGTACCCATGGATCCAAGGAAATGGAAAGTCATGACAATTAGGGTTTACCCTAATTGTAACACTATATAAAGATCTTATTCTTGACAAAATTGGCAACTAGTATTATGCTAGAGAGAGTAAGAAAGGGCTAGCCAATTTTGATGAAGTGTAGAATTCTCTCAAGTCATTCTAAGTGTATTTGGTGTTGTGTGAACCATTTGAGGTGTCACACTTGGGGCACTAGGCACTCAAGCTTCATGAAGACTTTCTACATAAAAGAGGTATGTATTCTATCTTGCTATAGTCATTGTTTTGTATGCTAGATTATGATAATACCTTGGATGTTCTTATTTGCATGTATAATAGAGAAAACATAGATCCAAGGTATTTAGGGTTGCATGTACACTTAGGAGTGTTAGAATGCTCAAAACCCAACAATGTTATGATATGCGTAGGTACTTTCCTTGTGAACTCTGTGCCTGCTGTAGTGTTATTTGACTCGGGTGCGAGTAGGTCCCTTGTATCTTTGGCTTTTAGTCAGCATATCAGCGTTAGTCGTGAGTCGTTGAGTCGGCCTCTGAGAGTTTGTATAGCTGACGAGAGAGTGATTTGTGCCACGGAGGTTCTCCGGGGATGTGTGTTAGAGATTTTCGGGGTTGAGTTTCCGATTGATCTGATTCCTATTGCGATGGGTGATGTCTGTGTCATTGTGGGCATGGACTGGTTGAGCCAATTCGGCGCCGTCATCGACTGTGAGCGTCAGCTGGTGACTATACGAGACCCTAGTGGGGGAGTTCTTTTGGTATACGGCGAGGGTACCCGTTCGGGATCAGCTTTTTGTTCGGCCGCTAGGGCGAGACAGTGTCTACAGCAGGGCTGTAAGGGTTTTGTGGCGTATGTGATGGATACGTGGGAGGTTTCCGAGATACCGAGATCAGTGGAGGAGGTCCCAGTGGTGCGTGAGTTTCCAGATGTTTTCCCCGAGGAACTGCCGGGAGTACCTCCTGTGAGGCAAGTAGAGTTTGGCATCGATCTGGTTCCGGGGGCCGCGCCTATTGCTAAGGTGCCTTATCGTCTTGCACCTCCATAGATGCAAGAGTTGTCCTCGCAGCTTCAGGAGTTACTGGGGAAGGGATTCATTCAGCCGAGTAGCTTGCCGTGGGGAGCACCTATTCTGTTCGTCAAGAAGAAGGATGGTTCACACCGGATGTGCATTGATTACCGGGAGTTGAACAAGTTGACGATCAAGAACCGTTACCCGTTACCGAGGATCGATGATTTATTCGATCAGTTGCAGGGAGCATCTTGGTTTTCCAAGATCGATCTGAGGTCGGGGTACCATCAGGTGAGAGTGCGGGATGAGGACGTCCAGAAGACAGCGTTTAGGACGCGATATGGGCATTATGAGTTTGTGGTGATGCCTTTCGGGCTCACCAATGCCCCAGCTGTGTTCATGGATCTCATGAACAGGGTATGCAGGCCGATGTTGGATCGGTCAGTGATTGTATTTATCGATGATATTCTAGTGTATTCGAGATCTAGAGAGCAGCATGAGGAGCATTTGAGGGAGGTCCTTGAGGTATTGAGATCGGAGAAGCTTTATGCAAAGTTCTCCAAGTGTGACTTCTGGTTGCGGGAGGTCCAATTCCTAGGACATGTTGTTAATCAGGAAGGGATATGGGTCGATCCGGCCAAGGTTGAGGCGGTGATGAGTTGGGAGGTACCGAAGTCACCCTCTGAGATCAGGAGTTTCCTTGGATTGGCAGGGTATTATCGGAGATTTATTAAGGACTTCTCCAGAATTGCAGTGCCACTCACTAGATTGACCCGAAAGGGGGTTGCATTCTCATGGGGACCCGAGCAGCAGACCTCCTTTGAGACACTTCGCCAAAGGTTGTGCGAAGCCCCGGTATTAGCTCTCCCGGAAGGGATGGAGGATTTTGTAGTATATTGCGATGCATCGATTTCGGGGCTGGGTGCAGTGTTGATACAGAGGGGTCATGTGATAGCTTATGCGTCGAGGCAGCTGAAGCCTCATGAGGCGAGATATCCCACGCATTATTTAGAGTTGGGGGCAGTAGTGTTCGCTCTCAAGATTTGGCGTCACTACTTGTATGGGGTTCGTTGCACGATATACACGGACCATAAGAGTTTGAAGTACTTGATGGACCAGCCCAACCTAAACATGCGTCAGAGGAGGTGGTTGGATGTGGTCAAGGATTATGATTGTGAGATCCTGTACCACCCAGGCAAGGCTAATGTGGTAGTCGATGCATTGAGCCGCAGGGCAGAGAGCACTCCACTGCGAGATGTATGTTTGAGATTGACTGTGATAGCTCCAGTATTGGATGCTATTCGTGGGGCACAGGCTGAGGCTATGCGACCAGAGATGCAGAAGAGAGAGCGGGCCGTTGGTTTGGTTTCAGAGTTCGTTACGGATGGACGAGGGCTTATGATGTTTCAGGGTCGGATTTGGGTACCGTTCGTGGGTGGTACGCATATTACTTTGATGGAAGAGGCTCATCGATCGAAATTCTCGATCCATCCCGGGGCTACGAAAATGTATTTGGATTTGAGGAAAGAGTATTGGTGGCCCTGTATGAAGAGGGACGTCGCATGGTTCGTTGAGAGGTGCTTGACCTGCCGTAGGCTTAAGGCCGAGCACCAGAGACCGCATGGCAAGTTTCAGCCGTTGGAGGTTCCCGAGTGGAAGTGGGAACAGATCACTATGGATTTCATCACCAAATTGTCGAGGACTGTCAGAGGAGTCGATGCAATTTGGGTGATTGTGGATAGGTTGACGAAGAGCGCTCACTTCCTTGCCATCAGTGAGAGTTCTTCAGCGGAGAAGTTGGCAGAGATATATGTGAGAGAAGTGGTATCTCGGCATGGGGTGCCGATCTCGATTGTTTCAGACCGTGATGTGCGCTTCACTTCCAGATTCTGGAAGAAATTCCATGAGGAGCTGGGTACTAAATTGCATTTCAGTACCGCATACCATCCCCAGACAGACGGTCAGAGCGAGCGAATGATTCAGACGCTGGAGGACATGCTTCGAGCGTGTGTGTAAGATTTCGGGGGTAGCTGGGATGCGTATTTACCCCTGGCAGAGTTTTCCTACAACAACAGCCATCATTCGAGCATTGGTATGCCACCCTTTGAGCTGTTGTATGGTAGGAGGTGTCGGACCCCCATTTGCTGGGGAGAGGTGGGACAAAGAGTGATGGGCAGTACAGAGATCGTGCTTCAGACGACAGAGCAGATTCAGCAGGTGAGACAGAGGTTATTGACCGCCCAGAGCCGACAGAAAAGTTATGCAGACAGACGCCGGTCCGAGCTTGAGTTTCAGGTCGGCGACTTCGTACTCCTGAAGGTCTCTCCTTGGAAAGGAGTGATTCGATTCAGGAAGAGGGGCAAGTTGGGGCCCCGGTATATTGGGCCTTTTCGTGTGATTGCGAGGGTAGGCCGGGTGGCCTACCGTTTGGAGTTGCCAACGGAATTGAGACAGATCCATGACACTTTTCATGTGTCGCAATTGAGAAAGTGTATAGCCGATGAGTCGGCAGTGGTTCCATTAGAGGACATTCAAGTGGATGCGAGCCTTAATTATGCCGAGAGACCAGTGGCCATCAGAGATCAGAAGATCAAGGTTCTGAGGAATAAGGAGATACCTCTGGTGTTAGTTCAGTGGCAGCACCGGAAGGGATCGGAAATGACCTGGGAGCCGGAGCGTGAGATGCGGGAGCAGCATCCGGAGTTATTTTCAGAGTGAGACTTCGAGGGCGAAGTCTAGTCCTAGTGGGGGAGAGTTGTAACAGCCCGAAATTCCAGGTATTGTTATATTTATGATTTTGGGTGTTTTAAGAGGGGACTCGGCGAGTTGGAGCTCAGACTCGCCGAGTAGGATCGTGGATCTGGTCGCGGGTTCGCGACTGAACTCGACGAGTCCGGATATGGACTCGGCGAGTCCGCGCTGTTTAGCGAAACCCTAACCGTCCAGGTTTGGGACGTATATAAGGGGCCTTATGGCCGTCATTGTTCACCCTAGTCCTCTGAGAGAAACCCTAATTCGATTGTGAGCATCTGGAGCAAGGTAGAAGACCATTATTGATCTTGGAAGTGTTATTTTGCAAGGAGGAGGAGGCTTGGTTAAGGGAACAACAAGAGAAGCCACATTCTGAGGATTTGGGGACACAGAGCACGTTATTCAGGTAATATTTCAAGTTGCATTCTTCTATGTTGATGCGTATATGGATTTAGGGTTTATTGAACCCTTTTGTGGCTAGATTGAGTGTTACCTTAGTCCCCCAAGTGATTGGAACCCTGTATTGGGACCCTTGGAAGTTCAGAATGTCCCATGCCTGAGCTTTTCGGGAATCAATGGAGGTTTTGGATTGGAATCCTTATGCCTTAGGTCAAAATGTAAATTATGAGTCATGGGGTGTATTCTGAGCACCGAAATGAGGACTTAACGTGATGAACCAGTTTAGGAAGGCCAGACCTATGAATGGTCGGAGCAGATCTGACCTTAGAAAGCAGTTTGAGCGGTTGCATGGCATGGACTCGCCGAGTCCGATGAATAGACTCGGCGAGTAGCTTGAAGATTAACTGGGACTCGCCGAGTTGTTCTTCAGACTTGGCGAGTTGAGTCGAGGTGGCCCCGCGATTCTTCCAGGAGGAACTCGTCGAGTCAAGGGGGATACTCGACGTGTAGAAAGGGAATCTTAGAGAATTGGTGAGGACGTCTAGACTCGCCGAGTCGCCCTAGCGCTCGCCGAGTCCGGTCAAGTTGACCGTTGACCAGAGTTGACCTATGTTTGACTTCTTAGGGATAGTCAAACTTAGAAGATAAAAGTGTTAATAAGAGATGTATGATGTTATAGGGAGATTGTAGCTCGGCGGATCGAGCACGAGTGACTTCGGGATTTGCTAGCTTTCGATATTCACGAGGTGAGTCTTCTCACTATACCGTACCCGGAAGGGTTTGACTGTGTGATCAGAAGGTCGGATATGATATGTGATATATGTCCTATATATGATAGGATAATTGTTATGCGTGCTATGTGTGTTTATGTGGGCCGGAAGGCATTATGTTATGGGCCGGAAGGCGTGTAATCTGTACCGTAAGGTTGGCGTGGGTAGGACCGGAAGGTTTACCCAGCAGGGACGGAAGTCCCCTGAGACACATGGACCGGAAGGTCAGGGTCTGGAAAGGCGTATATGCGTAAGTTGTATTTTGGGGAACTCACTAAGCATTTATGCTTACAGTTCTTATGTATGTGTTTCAGGTACTAGCGAGGACCGTGGGAAGGCGCCGGCGTGATTTGTACACACTGATAGATGTTTTGTGATCTTGGGATTCATATGATTTGTATTTTGACATGACACTTCGAATGTTTATGCCATGTTTTGAATGAAAATACTTTATTTTGAAATGAAAAATTTGTTTGAAAATTTACGTTGTTACAATTTGCATCTAAACATTCATTTATCTTAATAATACCATATGTATATGAGTCATTTGGAACTTTGTCAAACTCCGAAATCTTTTTCTCACAGACATAGGTAGTCGAATCCATCTTTTCCCTTTCAAAAGTCAAGAAAGGTAAAAGTTTCCTATGCCGTTCTTTGCTTATGTCCGAAGAATGATGCAAATTAGTTAATTTGGCATAAAGTTTGTAACGCCTGTGTTTCTGGGCTTGTCATTAATGTTGATATAATAGTCTAGGTTAACCTTTGTAACCCGTTTTAAAATAATAGAAGTGTATTATTTGAGTATTATGTGTTTTGTGCTAAATTGTTTAATTATGTGATTTGATTAATTAAGAATAAAAATAATCGTCAAAATTTAAGTGTAAAATAAACTTGATATCTTTACATGAAGTGGTAATGGCCGAAATGAGGTTTCCGAATATATATAGAACGCCTAAATCTAACTTCGTATGAGGAAGTTATGATTTTCTGAAGTTTCGACTTAGCGGTATGCAGCCTGAATACTCGATTCGAGATCGAGCGGTTTTTAGCCGAAACAATCTAAACGAGAATCAAAGATCTCGTTTGTGGTAGCGAAGCGATAAAAAGTTAGGCGAGAACGGACGCCGGATGAAGAAGTTATGAATTTATAACGATGTTTTCCTGTCCCGGCCTACTAAAAATAAATAATAAAAATAAATTCAAAATTAGCCGACGGAGTCTAAACGAAAGTTGTAGAGCGTAGTCTCACCTACGCGTGGAAATAAGGAACGTCGAAAACGGAGTTGGTATGAAGAAAATATGAATTTTTGAAATTTATTAAATAATTAAAATATATAAATTTAATCTTTAATTCGGATGTATATTCGAAGGAGTCACAGATCTCATCCGAAGTACGCCCAACGTACTAGTGTACGCCCAGTGTACCCCGATGCATGCACCGCCTCGGACTCGAGTGCGCCGATGACGCATGCAGTGACGATCCGAGGCGTACGCCCCGCGTATGGCTGTACGCCCAGCGTACTGCGAGGCTTCAGCCTCCTATAAATAGGATGCGAGGGTTCTGGGCTTATTTGCTGATTTCTCCTCCTTTTTGTGTCGAAGCTCTGCATGTAAACCCCCGAAGCCATCCCGACACCCTCGTTCTCATATCCAAGTTAAGAAGGAAGTTTCACGCTCCCGAGATCCTGAGAAGTGCGATTCCCGAGCCGAAGCTCTGCCTGCGAGAAGTTCGATTTTTGTGGAGATCTTCTAGATCTGCTGAAGAATACTACTTCTGCAAGTCGTAGTGCTGTTCGATCATCTTCTGATCATGTGAGTGTGTAGTTACTTTCTTCTAACACATAAGTATGAAGTATTTTATATGAAATACGTGTTATGTGTATAATTTTGTTGTTATGTGTGTGAATGTATATTCACTCTCTTCTATCTCATAGATCTGATTTATTCTCTATGAAATACGTGTTATGTGGGTGTGCCTCATCTATTATGTGGAATATGTATTGAATGAAAATGCTATACAGGTTTTAAATTATGTATAAAAATATATATTTTTTTTATCTACTAATATGTTGGGTAGATCATGGGTAGATAGTTGATGTGTGACAAACAGATGAGAGGCCTCGATGTTGCTGTTGTTGATCTAGTTATTCAGCGGAGTATGGATAACGACCACAGACTCTTTTTAGACAGTCCAATGGAACGCTACCAGGTTCATAACATGTAGGTGTTGTGAACGATGTGTTCACCGGTGTACTCTACCCCCCTCATGGTTGCCTTTAGGACATCTATTGTTGAGGAAACCCCTTAACAGTAATGTCCTTCCCGATGAAAATCCTAGATTAGGTCCCTTGAGATAGATGTTGTTTTAGGGACGTAAAGTGAGGATAACGGGAATGGGTAATCGGGTTATTGTTGGTTGCTGAATATAAATATAATTATTTATTGTGGGTTGAAAACCCTATATGCTCACCAGGCTTCCAAGCCTGACCCACTCAGTTTTATTTGTATTACAGGAAGTGGCGCAAGGGCATAAGATGGATGAATCATCGAGTTGTTTTGTTTACAAGTCTGTATATGTATATATTTGTTGAATGACTTGTAATGTTATCGTTTATGCTTTATGGTCTGTATCGGAAAATGACATCCCAAGTTTTGATTATATAATGAAAACGCATCTCATGATGAAATGCTTTGAGAAATATTATTTTATCATATTTTGTTTTGGGAACAAATTCCGCAGCTCTTTTAAATCAAAAGGCTTTACTTTGAAATTATTTTAAAACGTATAAATGAAATAGGTCTTTTCTGGCCGTGATTTTGGGGATGTCACAGTTGGTATCAGAGCATTAGTTTAAGCGAATTAGGAATTTGTAGGATTTCTAGACTTAAACTTAGAATGCTAAGTGGAGATTTGAGTTAAATGTCTGTTGGATTTTAGACATGAGCACTAGTTTATTTTAGGAAATTTGCCTAAAATGCTTTTATGTGCTAAATGTTATATGTTGCCATATATGATATTAATTGTTCGGATCTATGGTCTGTTGCCGACCGGATCTGGAAACTTTATGTGTGAAGGATTCTAAGCGTATGTCTACGGTATTAGAACTAACATGTAAACGTTTCGGAGTAATAAGGATGATTTTAATATCTATCGTGAATGAGGATCTAATTTCACCTTATTCGGTGTGTAGATCAAAAATGGTGAGAACAAGGAGTGGCGTTGGAAACGCGGATGAAAACAGGAATCAACCGCCAGTGATTGAGCAAATACATGTTGTAGCAGCAGCACCAGAACCAATAACGATGGCTGGGGTGCAAGCCATGATTCGGGCTATGTTAGCCGAACAAAGGGATGAAATGCCACAGATGTTGCATGATAATAGGGATGAACCTATCATACCTATTGAGGAACCTGAATTGATTCCCGAGCAATCGGAGGAAGGGAACAATAGTCGCATGATGAGTCAAGTTGGGACTCAAGGAGAACGAAGGAACGATCCGGAAAGGAGAAACAACAAGGATGGGCAAATGTACAAGAACTTCTTGGGCGCCAAGCCGCCAACTCTTTCTGGAAGCCCGAAGCCTGTTGAGATTATGGATTGGATCTCCAAAATGGAGATGGTATTTGAAAGTTGCGACTGTAGCAACAAACAGAAGACTGTCCTTGCAGTTAGACAACTGAAGACTGGAGTCTTGAGTTGGTGGAAGTTGTTGGCAGATACTATGCCACGAGGATAAGCCCTGAAAATGTCATGGGAGGAGTTCTTGGAACAGTTATGGGTATAGTATTGTTTAGAGATAGATCAGATTGATCTAAACAATGAGTTCCAAAACTTGAAGAAGGGGAGGATGAGCATAGATGACTATGCTACTGCATTCACTGAGAAAATGAAGTTATTTCCGTACCTAGTGCCAACAGAACTCTCCAAGATTGAGAGGTTTGCTAATGGACTGCCTGCCGACTTTGGCCCGACAGTGAAGATGGCAACTACTCTGAAAACAATTGTTCATGCAGCTAAGAACGTGGAGGCCCAGCAGAAGGAAAAGGGTCTGGAAAGGATAGATGTTGCTGAAAAGAGTAAGTTCGATGGAACTTCAGGGTCCAACAAGAAAAACAAGTTCTCGAAGTCTGGTTCGAGGGGAGGTGGAGGTGAAGCCAAGTGGTGCGATAAATGTAAGAAGAAGAATCATGGAAAATGTGAGGTAGTGGGCACGTGCTACAAGTGTGGAAAGCCAGGGCACTATGCCAATGAATGTACCCTCACTAAGAAAGTTTGTTATGGTTGTGGTGAGGAGGGACACATGTCGAGGGACTGCCCGAAGAAGGAGGCAGCTAGACCCAACATTCCGCCAAAGCCGAAGGCGAGAGCATTCAAGATGACACTGGAAGCTGCTAAAGATGAAACTGATGTCGCTTTAGGTACCTTTCTTGTCAACACATTACCTGCCCAAATTTTATTTGATTCTGGAGCCAACTACTCTTTTATATCGCCTGAATTTGGTAGAAAACTAGCTTTGCCTATTGATAGACTAGATAATGCTATATTAGTCGAAGTTGCTAGTGGCAAGTTTGTACCTGTTAGCCATTGTATGAAAAACATCGTAATTGATCTGAATGGGAATAAGTTCCACGAGGAATTATTGCCTATAGAACTTAACGGTTTCGACATCGTATTGGGAATGAATTGGCTTAGCGCCAATCATGTTGAAATTTTATGCAAGAAGAAAATAGTGAAAGTGAACCCGCCTGGGAAGGAATCGTTTATGGTGTATGGAGATAAACGCAGAGTACATTCTGGAATCATTTCATTGATGAAAGCCAGAAAGTGTTTGGCTAAAGGATGTACATCGTATCTAGCATTCGTGATCGATGCTAAAAAGGAAAAATGGTGATGCAGAGCATTCCTGTCGTGTGTGATTATCCAGAAGTATTTCCCGGATATCTTCCCGGATTACCGGCTGATAGACAAGTGTAGTTTAGAATAACTTTGTAACAACTCAAATTTTTAAACAAATTTTTCTTTTTTAAAAATATATTTATTTCCATTCATTTCAAGACATAATTAGTGTATATATTCTGTCAAATACAAATAGTCAAAATCCTAAGATCATAAAAGCAGTCTTCAGTGTGTATCGATCATGCCGGCGCCTTCCCACGGTCCTCGCTAGTACCTGAAATACATGCACAACAATTGTAAGCATAAATGCTTAGTGAGTTCCCCAATATACAACTTACGCACATACGCCTTTCCAGGCCCGACCTTCCGGTCCATGTGTCTATGGGGACTTCCGTCCCTGCTGGGTAAACCTTCCGGTCCTACCCACGCCGACCTTCCGGTCCATCACACAACATATCGCCTTCCGGCCCATAATATAATCGCCTTCCGGCCCATAACATACATAGCACATATAACAAATAACTTACCACATATAGCATACATATCACATATCATATCCGACCTTCCGGTCATACAGTCAAACCCTTCCGGGTACAGTATAGTGAGAAGACTCACCTCGTAAAAGCTGAACGCTAGTAAATCCTGAAATGACTCGTGCACAACCGACGAGCTACAACCTCCCTATAACATCACATATCTCATTAATACTTATATCTTCTAAGTGTGACTATCCCTAAGAAGTCAGACTTAGGTCAACTCTGGTCAACGGTCAACGGTCAACTCGATCGGACTCGGCGAGTACCATGGCGACTCGGCGAGTCTAGACGTCCTCCATCCTTCTGGGATTCCTTATCTACTCGTCGAGTATCCTCTTCGACCCGACGAGTTACTCCTGGGAGAATCGCGGGGCCACCCCGACTCCACTCGCCGAGTCTGAAGAATAACTCGGCGAGTCCCAGTAAATCTTCAAGCTACTCGCCGAGTCTGAAGAACAACTCGGTGAGTCCATGCCATGCAGACGAGCAACTGCTTCCTGAATTACGTATGGTCCCGAGATATACCACCATGGGACTTTCTGGACTTCTAAACATCTCATTACTGTGGGTATAATCGTCTGGGTAATAACATAATAACCCATCTAATCACTAAATGGGTTTTCATAAACCCTAGATTCATAAACACATCAAATAACAGAAGGGAACCCGAAATATTACCTGGAATATGCCCTCTCTGTGTCTCCAAACTGCAAAACTCGAATCCCTTGCTGTTCCTTTAGCCAAAACCCTTCTCCTCCTTGCCCAACAATTTCTTCAAGCCCTAATATCCTCCAATCTTGCTCTAGATGTCCACAGCCGTTTAGGGTTCCTCTCAATCGACTAAAGACGGACAATGACGGCCTATAAGAGCATTATATACGATCCAAAACCGAATGGTTAGGGTTTCTGCTGAACAGCGTCGACTCGCCGAGTCCATCTCTGGACTCGTCGAGTCCAGTCGCGGACCCGCGACCAAGTCTGCGATCCTACTCGGCGAGTCTAGGCTCCAACTCGCCGAGTCCCCTCTCAACTCACCCCAATAACGTAATTAAACAATACCTGAGATTTCGGGCTGTTACAAACTTGTTGCCTGGGACGACGCCAATAGCAAAAGCACCTTACCGATTAGCACCGACGGAGATGAAGGAGCTGATGATGCAACTTCAGGAGTTATTGGACAAAAGTTTCATTAGACCTAGTTCATTGCCCTGGGGAGCTCCGGTGATAGTCGTAAAGAAGAAAGATGGAAGTATGAGGATGTAAATTGATTACAGAGAGCTGAATAAAGCAACAATAAAGAATAGATACACGTTGCCGAGGATTGATAACCTGTTCGATCAACTACAAGGTTCAAGTTATTTTTCAAAGATCGACCTGAGGTCAGGATATTATCAGTTGAAAGTAAAAGAGCAGGATATAGAGAAGACTACATTCAAAACACGATATGGACACTACGAGTTTTTGGTTATGTCGCTTGGACTAACCAATGCTCCAGCAGTATTCATGGATTTAATGAAAAGGGTTTGTAATCCATTCCTTGATAAATCTGTGATAGTGTTCATAGATGACATTCTAATTTATTCGAAAAGCCAAGAGGAGCATGGCAGACACTTGCGAGAAGTGTTAGAAGTTTGAAGAAGGAGAAGCTGTATGCAAAATTCTCCAAATGTGATTCTTGGATTCGAGAAGTCCAATTCATGGGTCACGTGGTCAACCAAGGAGGGATAATGGTTGATCCAGCAAAGATTGAAGCTGTGATGAAGTGGGAGCAACCAAAAAGTCCCACAGAGATCCGAAGCTTTTTGGGATTAGCCGGATATTACCGAAGGTTTATCCAAGGCTTTTCTTCGATAGCTAGTCCATTGACAGCTTTGACCCACAATGGAGCTACCTATGCTTGGAGTGATAAGCATAAGGAAGCATTCGAGAAGTTAAAGAAGAAACTATGTGAGGCACCGAAACTTTCTCTACCCGATGGAGTTGAAGACTTTGCTGTTTATAGCGATGCGTCTGGGGTTGGATTGGGTTGTGTTTTGACCCAAAGGGATAAGGTGATCGCATATGCGTCTCGACAATTGAAAGAGCATGAAAAGAACTACCCGACTCATGATTTGGAGTTGGCAGCGGTAGTTTTCGCTCTGAAAATATGGACGCATTACCTCTATGGCACGAAGTGCAAACTTTTCAATGATCATAAGAGTCTCCAATATCTCTTTAATCATAAGGAATTGAATATAAGATAACGACGCTGGTTAGAATTACTTAATGACTACGACTGCAAGATACTTTACCACCCCGGTAAAGCTAATGTTGTTGCTGATGCTCTCAGTCGGAAAGTCAATCTTGAAAGGAAAAGGCCAAGAGCGTTGAGAATCGAAGTTGTCTCGACTATTTTTGGAAAGTATAAAGAAAGCTCAAGAGGAAGCTTCTGAAAAAAATGACCGAAAGGAGGAACGTTTGGGCAAAACGTTGGTGTTTGGTACAAACGGTCATGGACTGAAGGTATTCCAAGATCATATTTGGGTACCTAAGTCAGGAGGGATTAGAGATCTTCTGATGGAAGAAGCTCACAAAACCATGTAATCGATTCATCCCGGTAGCACTAAAATGTACAGGGACCTGAAACCCTACTACTGGTGGCCGACGATGAAGCTTGATGTTGCAAAGTATGTGGCCGAGTGTGTGACTTGTGTGAGAGTCAAGACACAACATCAGAAACCCTACAGGAGTTTAGAACCATTGCCTGTGCCTATGGGTAAGTGGGAAGACATTGCTATGAATTTTGTCACTAAACTGCCCAGAACAAAAAGTGGTCACGACATGATTTGGGTGGTCGTTGATCGATTCACTAAGAGTGCGCATTTCATAGCAGCCAAGGAGAAATGGTCTATGGATAAGCTTGCAAATTCTTACGTGAAGGAAATTGTGAGGCTTCACGGTGTTCCGTTAACGATTGTATCAGATCGTGATAGCCGTTTCACCTCGCGATTTTGGAAAAGTCTACAAGAGGAATTGGGTACCAAGTTGTGTTGAAGTACAACTTACCATCCGCAAACTGATAGTCAGAGCGAACGAACGATACAAACACTTGAAGATATGCTGAGAGCATGTACCCTGGAATTCCTAGGTAATTGGGATGAACATTTACCTTTGGTAGAATTTTCCTATAATAATAGTTTCCACTCGAGCATAAAGATGGCACCTTATCAAGCTTTGTACGGACAAAATTGTCGTACGCCGTCTTGTTGGGTTGAGGTTGGGGAAAAGCAGTTTATGGGACCAGAGATAGTCCATCAAACTGTTGAAAAGTTGAAAATAATTAGGGAAAGAATGTTAGCAGCTCAGGATCGTCAAAAGAACTATGCTGACAACAAGCGAAGACCGATGACTTTTGAAGTTGGAGATTTGGTTTTGCTTAAAGTCTCGCCGTGGAAGGGATTTATAAGATTTGGTAAAAGGGAAAAATTAAGTCCAAGGTTTATTGGACCGTTTAAAGTTCTTCAGAGGATTGGGAACCAAGCTTACAAGGTCGAATCCAAAGAAGGTTTTCAAGAAAAATTTCTCTCCTTTCAAAAACAACAATCAAAATAGAGGATATTCAGGAGGAAACAATTATAAAAAAGGGAATTCAAGTTCAGAAAAGCCTAAAGAGGAAAGTAATAAAAGTTTTTAAAAGGATGATGAGCAGAAGGAGAAGAACTTGTTTGGAGATTCTGCTTATGATTGTACCTATTGTCCTTGTAAAAGTTACTTCACAAAAGAATGTATGTTGCGAAAGATAAATGAGAAGAATGAAAAAGAGAAGGAGGAAGCGTATTATATGAAAAAAGATAGAGAAACTTCGAAAGAAGGCTACAACAAAGCCAGTTCTGATGGTACAAGAAGATAGTGATGAAGGGAAGAAAAAAGTTTGGTCTACAGATTCTGAAGATGAGGAAGTTAGAAGGACTACTCATGCAGAGTGTATTGTTGCTAAATCAGAAGAGAAAGGAAATGAAGGAATGTGTCTGATGGTGCAAGGCAATAGTTTGAAAGAAAAAGGTTATTGCAATGATGGAAAGAAGGCTTCAGAAGGTGGAAAGGTATCTGATAGCTGTTTTTCTGCAAAATTAATCAAAGAGCAGGTGGCTGAGTGTGAGAAGGTTGTCGACAAAGTACATTCTATTCTTAAATCTCTTACTAATCCTATTTCTCGTTAGGATATTGAAATAAATGATTTATGATATACGGTTTCTGATTTTAGCGATAGCTTAAAAAAGATTCGTATTAGTAATTCTAATGTGAATGATAATCTTACCAGGGTTACTTTTAAAAATGAAGAAAGAAGATTGAAAATAGTAGTTTTGGATATTGAGCTAAATAGAAGTAGGGATGATGTATTATTACTTAAAAGAGATAATAGGGTAATTCATAAAGAACAAAACATTTTTGTTCTGATTGCCAAATGTTTGTACTTTAATATTACTCAACTAAATCTAGATTGTAAAATAAGGAAGGGCTTGCATAAAATGATTTTACGGATGAAATTGATGTTGAATGTTATAGGTGTGAATCAATGGTTTCTTCTAGCAAAAGTGTTGCTGATTCATATAGGGTTGGACTATTGAAGAATACATTAAGTCCAAAGAAAACAAAAAAAAATGATGAAATATATTTCAACCGAGGAGGAAAAACAACAAATTAAATTGACTGCAATGGAGAAAAGTAGCTTTTTATGCAAGAAATTAAGTTCAAAAAATAAATCGGAAAATAAACTCGATTCCGAGATTGTTTCTGAATTTAATGAAAGCTAAATAAGTGAAATTTCTGTTGAAGATGAAATTTATTGTTCTTCTCTTGTGAAAATTATGGACGGACCAAAAAAGAATCTGATTTTTGAAGATTCCATTGATTTTATTGAAATTGTTGAAAATCAGGGTTTGAAAAATATAAAAGAAAAGACAACTATTTTTCCAAGAGTTCAGAATACTCCAAATCAAGTTTTTGTGACAACTGGACTAGAAAAAAGTGATACACCATAATTAATGTCAATGGTAAATATTGACAATGAAAAAGGATGTGATGATTATTTTTGGTCCAAACCAATTTATAATGCTCATGAAACAAAAGGGCTTTCGGAAAAGACTTCCTGGAAAGCAAAAGGAAAATACGTTTTTAAACCTTTGAATCATGTGAATTATCACAATGGTGAGGCTGCACCAAGTCATACATAAGAGATTCCAAGTGATATTTTAATAGAAAAGGATGAGAAGTTGAAAAGAAAAGATAAACTAAAAACCAATGTTCAGAAGTCAATTGAAGAAATAATTGCAAAGAAGAAAGAAATGAATGCTACATATAAAAAGAATTTCATTAAAAGGAAAGAATTTTGGAAGAAAAATGAAAATCATAATAATAATAATTAGAAATATGGTGTTAATTATCAAAATTCAAAACTAAATTTTGTTAAATCGTCAAGATCTTTTAATTAAAAGATTAACTCGTCTCATACTCAAAAGTGAAACTCAAACTTTTCACCGAATTTTTTATTTTCCAAGAGTGAGAAAAGATAAAAAAAAAATACCAAAATTTCAAGTACAAATGGTTTTGATGAAAATGAAATTCTTAGAAAGTTTGAAGCAAAAATCAAAAAGGAAGAAATGAATTTTTCAAGAAAGATGGCTCCAAAATTCAAAGAGTTCATTCAAAGAAAATCTTATTTTGTTGAAATAAATATTTGTGATAAAAGAATTCAAGTTTACAAAATTGAAAAAGGGATGAATAATTCTCTGATTAAGAAATCATTTTGGATTGACAAAACCAAGGTTTTTCCTGTTTACTTTTTGAAACCAAAAATCTCACATGGGCCCAAGATGGTTTGGGTTCCTAAATCTGGTAAATTTTTTTAGGTTATGCATGACGAGAAATTTGTTTCAGATTGGTATATTGATAGTGGTTGTTCTCGTGACACGACTGGAAGGAAATCAAAATTAAGAGAGTATCAGACTTTAAAAGGTGTACGAAAAGTAAATGTGGAAATAATGCAATGGATGAAATCAAAGGAAATGACATGATTTCAAATGTCGAATTCACAATTTGGAAGGTAGCTTATGTTGAAGGCTTGCAACAAAATTTAATAAGTGTTTCTCAATTGGTTGCATGTGTAGGTCTCAAAGTATCTTTTGATGAGGAAGGTCCAGATATGATTAAAAAAGAAACTAATAGTGTTCTTCTGAAATCAAAGAGAAAAGGAGAAATGTATTCATTAAATTTAAATCTGATTCAAGGAAAACCATCTATTTGTTTGAGTGCGAAAGCTTCTTCAAATGATAGTTGGTTTTCGCACAAAAGGCTTTCACATCTTAACATCAAAGATGTCAACAACCTTGTTATTTGTAATCTTGGTCGAGGTCTTCCACTTCTAGAGTTTGAAAAAGATCATTTATGCGCTGCTTGTAAGTTGGGTAAACAAAGTCGAAAGAGTCATTCTTCAATAGCGAATACCAAAATAATTGAACCACATGAACTATTGCATATTGATCTTTGTGGTCTATCTTCCATTGAAAGCATTGGCGGTAAAAAATACATTTTGGTTATTGTTGATGATCTTTCTATATTTACGTGGGTATTTTTTCTTAAACAGAAATTTGAAGCGACTCGGAAACTGATTGATTTTATCAAGCGGGTTGAACTTCAATTATGAAAACCAGTTCGAAAAATAGAAGTGACAATGGTTCAAAATTCATGAATAAAGTTTTTGAAGAGTTTTTAACAAACAAAGGCATTGTTCATAATTTTTCCCAGCATACACAACTCAACATATTAGATTTGTAGAAATAATAAACTGATCTTTGTGTGAAGATGCAAGAATGATGTTATAATTTGCGAACTTGCCATTATATTTTTGGGTTGATGCTATTGCTACTTCTTGTTTGACTCATAATCGTTCATACACTAACAAGTGTTTTCTAATTACTCCTTATGAAATTTTGAATAATCGAAAGCCTAATGTTAATTTTTTTCATGTTTTTGGCTCCAGGATTTTCTTATACAATTCAAAAAAACATCGCAACAAGTTTGACACTAAATCAGATGAAGCAATCTTTTTGGGATATTCAATTACTTCTAAGGCTTCTCGTGTTCTTAATAAAAGGACAAAGAAGTTTGAAGAAATGGATGTTGTTACTTTTGATGACAAATACATCAAATCTTATGAAGTTAAACCAAAGCAAGTTGAAGAAATTTTCCCATCAACAATTTAAAAAAAAATTCCGATTATGTCTTTATATGAGGATTTTATGAACTTGTTTGATGAATCTTAAACGACTTTTTCTTTAGAAACAAAGGCAATTGATAATCATGATAATGAATTGTTAAAACTGGTGGATGAGGCTGTGGAAAATATTGAAATTCAAGAAGATGAAATTATTAGTAACATAACTGTAACGCCCTTGTTTCTGGGCTAAGCATTAGTGCAGTGATGTAATAGTCAGGTCAACCATTGTAACTTATTCTTAAGTAATAAAGATGAATTATTTGTGTATTATGTGAATTTATGTTCTTTATACTTATTTATTAAGGTATAATAAATAAAAGATAAGAATAAGCGTTAAAAATAAAGTGTTAGATAAACTGAATATCTATACATAAAGTTGTAGTGGTCGAAACAAGGATTCCGGATATATAAAGAACACCGAAATCCGAGTTATAATGAAGAAGTTATTGTGACAACCTGAAATTTCTATTTTGTACGACCATTCACTTCAATAGAAGTCAGAACTTTTTCTGCTAACTTTTAAGCTATCTGGAGTCAGTTTGAGTATTTTAAAGCTTAGTACTTCTGGAGATAACTGGAGAGAGGATACTTTAGGGTTTATTGTGGATCAATAAAGTCTCAAAAATCCAAGAGTTTGTAGTTTACGGCCCAAACATGGTGTTTACGGCCGTAAACTCTAAGGAATATAAATATGACACTTGGTCATTTTATACACTTTTTTTACCGTTTTCAAGTCTAGAAACGCATTTCTCTCTCAAGTAGCATCCGATTGTCCTTCTTGATCCTCAACTGTTTAACAAAACAAAAACTTTACAATTACATGATTGAGTAGAATACATCTAGGGCCAACCATAATCACTCACAAACTCCTTTTCTAGTCAAATGGCAGAATCATGTCGTCACCTAGAGGTAATCCGCCGAACAACACAAACCCGATCCTTCATATAGACGTTGCCACCTTCCAAGCAGCGCTAACAACTGCCGTGACAGCTGTCCTTAAACACCTCAACACTGGTAACGAAAGCAAGGTTGTAAAAGGTGTTAATATTTCAAATTGTTGTAACCACCCGGGAAATCAACGAATGATAACTATCGCGAACACCCAAAGCCACAAATTAGAGTTTAAGAAACGAAAGCGTCAAGCCCAAAAGGAACGCAAGCGATTTCAAAGGGTTGCCAGGCAACAACAACCAGTGGCGACCCCTGCCACCTCAACACCGGTCAAGCGATATGAGGGAACACTCCCAAAGTGTAACAAGTGTAACTATCATCATAATGGAGCTTGTCGGGTATTGCAATGCATCCATTGCAACAAAATGCGTAACATTCCTCGTTTCTGTAGAACCACCTCCACCACCGGAGCCAGCCAAGTTTGCTATAGCTGTGGTGAGGCAGGACACTATTATAGGAATTGTCCAAAAGGGAAGATCAACGAAAGCAACCGTGTCCACATAACTCCGACACGACACTTCACTTCCACCACCAATGTTGGGGCAAGCCCGATTTGTCATTTATGCGGTGAGATAGGACATCTCAAGAAAGATTTTCCAATAACAAAGAACTCTGGCACAGACGGCAAGATTCTAAGGATCACTGCCGCAGGAGAGACTACTCCGGACGCACGTTGAAATACTAGGGCGTTTCATTATAATAGACTTATAAACTGTTAAACACTAGTGCAACTAGAGTCTTACTTTTCGCAAGATTCCGTTAGTCAAGGGGCTCTCGTGATGCGTATACTTGCTTTTGTAGTATACCTTGTTCGCAGCCGTATTCTAGTAGTAAATTAAAGTACTGAAACTCTGTTATTAGTTGCACTGTCATGTTTAGTTTGTAACACCTTTATAAACTAAGTCTAATGCCTCTTATTCCAAGTAGTCCGACATTTTCATATAACTTGATCAAATTCAACCGTCAGAATACAAGTTTCAGGCGTAAATTCTTTTCTCCGAAATCGCCTTTCTTGCAGAGCCGTCATTCCAGAACTCCGAGGTACTCGAGCAGAGAGTACCTTATGTTTTGTATCCTTCCCGAAGACACCTCAACAAACCTCCCCGGAGTACCACTCGTATAGTACGGTATGTTTAACCCAAAGACCCATACGATTGATCTATCGCTGGAGAAGGTATACGCAAGGGTGGTATATAATCAAGGTTCTACAGGCTTAGAATTGATGATTCTGCTTTAACTTCTTTTCCTTGTTTGGATGTGAGCTTAAAGAAGAATCATTTATTCGACTACCTTTTCAGTCTAAATTACATACGACTCGTATACACGAAGCTGTGGTTAGTGAATCAAATACGACTTCTGATATGAACTTTAGGACAGAGACTGCCCAAGACTATAAGTGATCGTACAACCATGCGGATAAACTTAGAATCCAATCAAATGCCTTCCCACCGATCGAGTCAATAGGTTCAGATAGAACAGAAAACTCCCAGGATTACCTCCGCAACGACAAGACGAGTTCATAGGGCACGTGGTTAGCAAAGTGGGAATACACATGGACCCTTCCAAAATCAAAGCCATTAAGAGCTGGTCAGCACCGAAGACGCCTGCCGAAATTCGTCAATTTCTTGTCCTCGCTGGCTACTATCACAGGTTCATTCAGAACTTCTCCCAAATTGCGAAACCTCTTACAACACTAACCCAAAAGGGTGTGGCCTTTGACTGGGAAGAGAAGCAGGAGAGAGCGTTCCAAACGCTCAAGCGAGCCTTGTGCATTGCACCAATACTATCCCTCCCCAAAGGGATAGAAGACTACGTTGTCTATTGCGATGCATCAAATCAAGGGCTCGGATGTGTTCTGATGCAGCGAGGTAAGGTCATCGCCTACGCCTCGAGACAACTTAAGACACACGAGGTCAACTACACTACCCATGATCTTGAGGTAGGAGCAGTTGTGTTTGCTCTGAAGATCTGGAGACACTACCTATATGATACAAAAAGCACTATCTTTACAGACCACAAAAGTCTACAACATATATTCGACCAGAAGGAGCTCAACATGAGACAACGACGGTGGGTCGAGGTACTCAGTGACTACGAATGCGAAATTCATTATCATCCAGGTAAAGCCAACGTAGTAGCTGACGCTCTAAGTCGGACAGAATACTCTGGTCGTAGAGTCAAATCTTTGACTATGACTATCCATTCACACTTATCCAAACAAATTAAGGAGGCTCAGTTTAACGCCTTAAAACCTGAAAATATGGCAAGTGAATCCCTTCGAGGGATGGATAAGAACTTGGAAGTCAATGGTGGCGGAGCTTTATATCTCATGACCGGAGCTCACAATACTAGTTATTCTATCCACCCAGGTTCAGATAAGATGCATCTGGATCTTAAAAAGCTATACTGGTGGCTTAACATGAAAGCAGAGATTGCTACCTTCGTGATTAAATGCCTTACTTGCGCCAAGGTCAAGGTCGAATACTAGAAACCCTCAGGTCAACTACAATAGGCAGAGACACCAGAATAGAAGTGGGAGCGGATCTCTATGGACTTCATAACCAAGTTGCCCAAGAAAACGGTTGGACTTGACACCATATGGGTGATCGTCGACAGATTGACCAAGTCCGCACACTTCCTGCCTATCAAAGACACAGACAAGATGGAGAAGCTTACAAGAACCTACATTCGGGAGATAGTACAAATGCACAGTGTTCCCATATCCATTGTCTCGGGAAGAGATAGTAGATTCACTTTGAGGTTCTGGGAGTCGCTACAAAGTTCCCTAGGAACTAGGCTGGACATGAGTACAACCTCCCATCCACAGAACGACGGACAAAGTGAGAGGACTATCCAAACCTTGGAAGATATGTAGCGAATCTGTGTGATCGACTTTGGGAAATCATGGGATACTCATTTACCCCTTGTCGAATTTTTCTACAACAACACTTATCACACGAGCTTAAAGGCTGCTCCATTCGAGGCCCTCTATGGCCGAAAGTGCAGATCCCCTCTGTGTTGGGCTGAGGTGGGTGATACCCAGTTAGCTAAAGGATGAGTTCTTGACAGCAGTCTCACGGGTCCGGAAATTATTCGGGAAATGACAGAGAAGATCGTTCAGATTCGTGAACAATTGAAAGCCACTAGAGACCGACAGAAAAGCTATGCAGATAAATGAAGGAAACCGTTGGAATTCCAGGTGGGCGACCGTGTTCTATTGAAGGTCTCACCCTGGAAGGGCTTAATACGCTTCGGAAAGTTTGGAAAGCTAAATCCACGATACATAGGGCCTTTTGAGATTCTCTCAAGAATCGTCCCTGTAGCATACAAACTCAACTTACCTCGCGAACTCAGTAACATACATTCTACCTTCCACGTCTCGAACTTGAACAAGTGTCTGTCCGACAAGATTCTTGTAATCCCACTCGACGAGATCAAGATCAACGAGAACTTAAACTTCGTGGAAGAACCTGTTGAGAACATAGACCGGGAGGTCAAGCAGACAAAGCAAAGTCGTATCCCGATAGTGAAGGTTCGCTGGAACGCCAAGCGAGGACCTGAATTCACTTCGGAGCGAGAGGATCAGATGAAACTGAAATATCCTCGTCTTTTTACTTAGTTATTTGTAACTACCTATTTGCTTAAACTCTAATTTCGGGACGAAATTCCTTCTAACGGGGGGATGATGTGACAACCTGAAATTTCTATTTTGTACGACCATTCACTTCAATAGAAGTCAGAACTTTTTCTGCTAACTTTCAAGCTATCTGGAGTCAGTTTGAGTATTTTAAAGCTTAGTAATTCTGGAGATAACTGGAGAGAGGATACTTTAGGGTTTATTGTGGATCAATAAACTCTCAAAACTCCAAGAGTTTGTAGTATACGGCCCAAATATGGTGTTTACGGCCGTAAACTCTAAGGAATATAAATATGACACTTAGTCATTTTATACACTTTTTTACCATTTTCAAGTCTAGAAACGCATTTCTCTCTCAAGTAGCATCCGATTTTCCTTCTTGATCTTCAACTTTGTAAGTTCAATTTTTCTTGCCTTAATTAGTTGATATCCTTCATCATCTAGTGATCTTACATGATTTCATCCATGAAATCCCTTCATTTTGATAGATCTTCAGGTGTTCTTCATTTCACCAAGAACACCAAGAACATGCACTAGTATTCATGGAATTTAAACACCCTTACAAGCTTCTATATTTTAAGTACTCTTACCTTAGCTTGTTATAGGCTTGATACACTTGTTAAAAAACTAGAAAACAGAAAGAAACACAAGATCAAAGGTGTTTACGGTCAACACATGTTCTTGAACCGTAAACCCTAATGAAAGGGACATTGTGAGCCCTAGTCCCATACTAAGCCTTGGATACTAGTCTAGATCACTACCTTGAACTGTTTAGGACCTTAAACATCAAAAAGACCAAGATCACATAGAGTTTAGGACTGTAAACTCATTGAGAAATGGTCCATGGGCCGTAAACTCTATAAATTGGTGCCATTGTGCCACCGTGACTTCCTAAGGCTTGGACTTAACTACAAGAGGCTTAACCTTGACTTGTAAGACATTAAAACACCAAACGGTAGAAGTTACCATGGGTTTACGGCCGTAAACCCAAAACCGTAAACTCATCTCTTTACCCTTGGACCGTAAACTCAAAAGCAAAGCCCTACAACCCTTAGATGCAATCCTTGGTACTTATAGCACTTGAATCAAAGTGCTTTACATGTCCTAGGGTGTCTTAACTTGGTTAATTATTTGTTTAAAGGCTAATTGGATACATATATGTGTTATTATATCTTAATTAGGATCCGTGTGTGTGTTCAAGTCTTCACTTGACACTTAGCATCCTATACCATTCGTTCATCCAAACCACTCACTACAGGTGAGTTCATACCCCTAAACCAACATGTTAAATGATTTTAAATGCTTTTATGGGGGGGGGGGGGGTGGAATACAAGTTGAACTATTATAGTTATTATATCAATCACATGTGATTAATAACTACCAAACAAATGGATTTCTTACTTTTCAAACTGTGTTATCAAACAAACTACTTCAAATTGTTTTACAAACTCTTTTACATGTCAAATACTTTTATTAAACTATTTTAAACTTATATTCTGTTAAATGTGTATCAATATAGATATAGTTATATAAGTAGGATTGAAAGGACTTAGGACTGATAGCTCACCTTACCTCCTGTGACTCCTAGTTATATATTATGTATACGTATATAGATATAAAAGCTCCTTCTTTCTATTCAATACCTTTGGGTAGTAAAGGTATACAAAGATGTTCATACATATAAACAATATTACTACTAAACTATAAGAGGTGTAGTTTAGGAAGTTACTAATTCTATTACTAGAACAATGAAACATACAATGAGTCAATTCATACATGAGTCAACACATACTATTATGAGAAACAGAGAGACCATACTATTATGAGAAACAGAGAGAACATACATACATACTACATAGAGAGAGAACATACAATACAACTAGTACACACAATACATATACAAGAACACTACTATAGTTATGTGAGCCACGTAACGGGGCATGGCATTACCTGTCAAGGCTCGTTTTGTATCCAAAATCTCCTTAAGTGGAGAGTGTTGAGTTTGTGTATAGATCTATACTGGATTGACGATCCTACACCTTGCTGCTAGCTACAGTGGGACTTGCAAGTCTACGGGTGCCAAACGTCATTCCTTCCGACGTCTTTCATTTCATTCACTTTGTGATCTTCACAAAATGAACAATAATGTAAAAACTATATTTTTGGTTAATGATAGTCAGATTTGGGAAATTACATACTCTTACAAGAGACACACACACAAACACTTGATGCCTTGGTAGAAGGCTACTTTTAGGAGAAAAACATAGGGTTTTTCTAGGAGATACAAACATTTACAAACTTACAAATCACATACTTACAAACACTTTCATATAAACAATGACACTAAAATACTTATGATCTCACCAACTTTAAAGCTGATAAATTTTTTCAAAATAACTTGTATTCTTAGGTCACCATTAGACAGGTACCGATGCCAGGTTTTTGAGAAGATGGAGCTCGTTCAAGACTCATCTTTTATTTTTCTTTACATTTTTGGTGTCTTATAAACTTTACAGAACACACTTGTATGAAATTATATTATTAATGCAATGGATGATGTTGTTGCTTGTTTACTACTATGCATTGTTGTGATACTGAACATGACGTCCTCCACCCCTGAACGTTTCCATCGTTCCGGTTTTGGGGTGTGACAGTTATGGCCTGTCGAAGTTTCGTGACACAAAGAGCGTGAATTTATGATAGAGGAAATTTTGGCCTTACTGATCTAAAAAAGTTTTAGTATACGTTAAACCAAGAGCGTGCATAAAAAGAACACCCAATTCTGACTTCGTATGAGGAAGTTATGATTTTTCTAAGCTTTGCCGTAACAGTGCACAACCCGAAATTCGAATTTTCGATCAAGCGGGTTTTGGCCAACCCAACCTAAATGAGAAAGGAAGATATTATTATTTGTAGCACAACGATAAAAAGACAGACGAAAACGGATGCCGAATGAAGAAATTATGAATTTTTAACAGACTTTTCCTGTCCCGGCTCGTTAAAAATATAACTGTAAAAATAAAATCAAAATTAGCCTATGGACTCTAAACAAAAGTTGCAGGGCATGATCCTAGCTACGCGTGGATATAAATAACGTCGAAAACGAAGCTCGTATGCGAGAGTTATGATTTTTCCAAGTCGGGGAGGTGCTATGCGAAATCAGGTGACGTGGCACAATTCTGGCCGTTGCTTCCTCCCCAAGGCTATCCACCAGATGACGACATCTGGCATGGACTCGGCGAGTCAGTACCCTGACTCAGTGAGTCAGGCTATCAGCCAACGTATAAATAGAGGTGTCGGGTGAAGCCTTCTCCTCATACCTCCAGCCTATTTTTTATATCTCTAAACTCTCTCTCTAACCCCCCAAACCACCCCAAAGCCTAGGGTAATTCCCTAGCACGAGGCAGAAGCCCCGGCGCGCCCATCGGCTCTGAAAAGAAGAGCTTTTGGCTTAGAAACTCTACTTAGGCGGAGCCCGGTTTTGAGAAAAATCCATTGTATGTGAGCTACGCCTACCCTATCTTTAGCATAGCTTATGTTTCAATATAGTAATTAGTCGAAGTATGTTTTTTACTCTTCATATGTCCTGTAATCTATTTTACTTAGGCGCTTTTATACGAAGCTTAAGTGTCTATGCCTTAGTATATTTTTTTGTACACTTTTTGTTTCCTATAAATAGCAATATTTACTAGAGTTATATAAGAGTTTTTACAGACCTGACTTTGTACTTTGTAAACATTCGAAAGCGTAATAGAGCTGAAACAAGATCATATTTACATCAGTTGTTCAATCTCACATTCTTACTTCGATTTTAATTCTGATTCATTTTATACTCGATTCATTGGTTCATCAGTATAGCTTATGTTTCAATATAGTAATGTTATTAGGACCTTATAATAAATATTTGGGCTGTTATTATTAGCTATATATAAGTGTCATTATAATATCTTTTTAACCACACGCGGTAAGGAGAATCCGGTTTGAAGGGCAACTTAGGTTGCTGGATTTTAGAAGTGTTGTATGCCAAAATGATGCTGACCTACAGTGTTTCATGTCTGGCTCCTATCTTTACGTAGTGGGTGAAGAGTATTGGTTAACTCTTATATAATAGTAATAATAGGTAGACTATTAATCAGTCTCGGTGAATATTAGGCTAAACTCTAGTGGTAATGATACTACGTTTTGTCGAAGAAAAATTGTTTTGAGTAAACGAAGTGTTGTCTGAGTACCAAGTCACCACCTTACCAAGTGAGTGCATAGTTACTTTCATCTTACACATAGATATGAAGTATTTTATATAAATTGCGTGCTATGTGTGCATATCATCTGAATACTTGATGTCTATGTTGGATGAACGTTTTTATACATGTTTTAAATGATTTAAATTGTATATGTATTTTAAATCTACAAAATTTGTTGGGTAAAACATAGGTAGATGTAATAGATGGTGTGCGATGAAATAAATGATGAGAGGCCTCGATGTTTTAAGATGATCTAGTCATCTATCGGAGTATAGATGACGACCGCAGACTATTCTAGACAATCTAGTGGAACGCTAGCAGGCTCGCAACCTGTACGTGTTTATTTGAACCTTGTGTTCAACAGTAGTACTCCGTCCCCCACATGGTTGCCTTATTTGACATAAATTGCTGAGGAACCCCCGAAGCAGTGTTGTCACCCCGATGAAAATCCTTAGACTAGGTCCTTTGTATTAGATATTTTAGGGATCTAAAGTGAGGATAACGGGGACGGGTAATCGGGTTTGTTTGATATGATAAAGCTAATAAATTTATTTATTGTGGGTTGAAAACCCTATGTGCTCACCAGGCTCCCAAGCCTGACCCACTCAGTTTCTTGTATTACAGGCAGTGGCGCATGAGCATAGATGTTTGGATGAGAGATAAGGGATTATAGGCCTGTACATATGAATAAATGTTGTAAGGCTTATATTGTACTGTTTATGCTTTGGATCTGTATCGAACATGACATCCTGATTTTTTTTTAATGAAATACATTTCTTCGGAAATGTTTTGAGAAATCTTTATCATATTTTATTTTTGGGAACAAATTCTGCAACACTTTTATTTAAAATGTTACTCTGATTTTCAAACAAAGTATAAATAAATCAGTCTTTTTAGGCCATGAAAATGGGGATGTCACACTTTGGATCAGAGCATTAGTTTATGCGAACTAGGAATTTGTACGATTTCTAGACTTAAACTTGGAATGCAAAGCGATGATTGTGAGTTGAGTGTATACTGTATTTTAGACACAACCACTAGCTTATTTTACAAATTACACCTAAAATGCTTTTATGTGCTATATGCTATTATTTGTTCGGATCTATGGTCTGTTGTCGACCGGATTTGGAAACCTTATGTTCAGGATTTTAAGTCTTCGAAAACGATTATAGAAATAACTGGTAAACATTTCGGAGAGATAAGGATGATTTAAACGTCTATCCAAAATAAAGATCTAAATTCACCTTATTCAGTGTATAGATTAAAATGGAAAGAACCCGAAATGGAGCCGAGAATGCAAATGGGAACAGGAATCAACGACCAGTGGTTGAGAAAATACTTATTGTAGCAGCCGCACCTGAGCCAATTACCATGGACGGGGTACAAGCGATGATCCAAATGATGTTGGATCGTTAAATGGAAGAGACGAGGTGATTGCTACTACAGGATAGGGATGAACCTACAATATCGATTGAACAGCCAGAACTGAATGATGGGCAGTCAAAAGGAGGGAACTACAGTGGGACCGTTGGTCAAGCCAACCCACCAATATTTCGACGAAACAACCAAGATGACAGAGATGAGAGGAACGTATGAAAGTACAAGGATTTTCTAACTTGAAAGCCATTAACTTTCACTGGAAAGGAAGATCCAATCGGACTTATAGATTGGATCTCAGAAATGGAGTTGGCCTTCATGACGTTTGGTTGCAGAGGAAAGTTACAGACCATCTTTGCCATGCATCAATTCCGAGGAGGCGCTGTTAGCTGGTGGAACACCTTGGGGAAGACTCTAAGCCCTAGTGAGCCTCTGAAACTGATGTGGGCAGAGTTTTTGGTGCAATTCAAGCGCAAGTACTGCTCAACCCAAAACTTGCTCGAGCTAGAGAACCAATTCCTGACATTGAAGAAAGGAAGCATGTTGATTGATGAATACACCAACAACTTCACAGAGAAGATGGAGTTTTCCTTGCATCTTGTCCCAGATGAGCTGACGAAAATCGACAAGTACACAAAGCGACTTCCGTGGGAATATGCGGTGTCAGTACGTCAGGCACATACTCTGGAGGCAGCTATCTAGGCTGCCATGTCTGTTGAGCAAATGATCAAGGGAAGAGTCACCAGAATGGTTGAGGTTGGCGAAAAAAGGAAGTTTGAGGGGTCTGCAACACCCAATAAGATGAGCAAGTCTGGATCAATAAAGTTTGGAGGAAACGAAGCAAAATGGTGCGAGAAGTGCAAGAAGAAGTACTTCGGGAAATGTATCAAGGAGGTGACCTGCTACAAGTGTGGGAAGAACAGGCATTACACCAACGAGTGCACTGCCAATAAAAGGGTATGCTCTGGGTGTAACATTCTCAAAATTTAAGCCAATTTAAACTTTTCAAAAACAACTCAGTTTCACAAAGTTATTGTTGGATAAGGTGTCTAAGTCCATAACTATTTCTGGTATGTACTTGACCCGACCTGACATGGTCCATTTGGGTTGCATGGCACCATGCAATTGGATAAACTAAATGAGAGAAATAACACATATGGTTTATTAATATATTATAAGTTCTAATATATTAATAATATTATTTAATTAGTTTTGATCAAGAATTAATTTATAATTAATTAAGTGATCAAAAAGATAACTAATTAAATATATGGGTAGATTATGTAATCTTCCATATCTTATATAGTGGGCTAAAAGGCTCCATGGATTATCAAGTTGGGTTCCACCCATAGGATGCTCCATGGAGTTAACCCATGGATTGAGAAATGAAGAGTAATGTTACATTAGGGTTTTACCTAATGCAACACACTATATAAAGACCATATCTCTCCCCAAAATCGGCTACACTTAGTTACACTTAGCTACACTTAGTGAAACAAGAGGGCTTGGCTGATTTTGAGTGTGTTAGAGTATTCTATCAAGTTTATACTTTGCGTTTGGTGTTGTGTGAACCATTTGATGCATCACACTTGAGGTGCTAGGCTCACAAGTTTTCAAGGAACACTCTCATCAACAAGGTATGTAGTTCTATCTTTTATATAAAGAAAATTGTTCTGCATGTATGCTAGATAGGTTCATAACCTTGGAAAAACAACTTTGCATGATTATTAGACAAACATAGCTCCAAGGTTATTAGGGTTGCATGTACACTTAGGAAGTGTTCGAATGCTCGAAACCCATTAGTGGTATCAGAGCCTATGCTTTTTTGTTTGTTATTTGTGCTAAATAGTTGAAAAGTCGATTTTGTGCAATCTGACTGATGAACTCACCTTGTCCATGGGGGGACTCGCCGATTTCATGTGAATCTTCAACCTACTCGCCGAGTAGGTTCATGCACTCGGCGAGTAGGAGGCTCAGAATGCAGTTTTTCGACTTTAGTTGCTGGAAATGGACTAGGAACATTACCCTAAACTGTTTTGGTACTTGAAAACTTGTTTTAGTTGGTGTAATGTTCATGCTAATCCATTTACAACAACAAGTTATCAAAATTACAAGTTTTAAGTGTAATTTTTTGATTCATGAAAGTGTTCATGTTCATGTTCTTGATCTTATGCTGTTTAGATGATCATAGGAATTGTTTGTAACCTATGTGGTAGATTAATTCTTGATCATTACGTGTTTTAATGGAGTCCATAACTTGTCCTCAAGTTATGGAAACCAAAAGTCACTTTGCTTTAAAACCATTAAAAGAACACATGGGTTATAAAAATGAAGAGTCTTCATGTTTAATACTCTAATTAACTCATAAGTTACAAGAAATGAAAAGTTTTGATAGTTTACAAAACTTTCCCTCATGTTTTGGAACAATTAAAGTCATATTAAAACTTTAAGTCCAACCCTTGGAATTTTAAAAGTTAAAATTCAACCCTTATACTTATAATATTATACGTTAATAATAATATATATATGTATAAGATCAAAGTCGTCTTACCGCTAGTACACCTCATTCACGAAGCCGGTCTATAAGGTGGGTATAAGGTTGTTGCCAATAAATTGGCAACTTAATGGGTATCCACTCTCACGCACCGCTTGCTTGACTGGTAGAGGGTCGTTAGCCGAACGGGTAGGACAAGGACTTATAAATTCTCATTAGAAGTATAATGATAATTATAAAGTAATTAAATGTTTTATTAAATTCCCAATCTTAGTTACTTTAGGAAAATGTGAATAAGGTGCTAATCCATGAAATTACACTTTACACTTTGTCTAAGTTGTTAGTGGAGCGCGTGTGGTTAACCGGCACACTAACTTGAACTTAACAAGGTTGGTAAAGGGTGACTTAATGTTTATCATAGTATCGGTGGAGCGTGTGTGGTTAACCGACACATTGATTGAGGGGTAAACATTAAGGGTACCAAGTGATTTGCATGGTTACTTCACACCTCGTTTTGTGATCCTCGGCATCCCAGTCACAAAACTTGGAGGGCACACTCGAGATTGAAACATGCCTTTGAAAAGTTCATTGAATCTCAAAAGAATCTAGGAGTTTCTAAGAATCAAATTAAATATTTTAATATTTCATCTTTGGTGGAAATTGGTGAATCGTCATGCACCTACCTTGCAAATATGTTATTACTTAGATTACGGCATACCTCTTCTAAGTATAATATATTGTGATTGGGTCCTAGCCTTAATACTACATTTGGGTGTTTTATTAAGGACTATCTCTAATTCTAAACTAAATTTTTCCTTCTTTTCAGATGTCTGCAAACACTGCTGCTTCTGGCTCTAATCCTAGTGGCTCCTTTATCCTTATGAACATGTGTGAGAAGGTCACTTTTGATGGATCCAACTTTAATGAATGGATCAGAAACATCAGAATGATTACTCGCTATGAGGACAAGGAATATGTACTCGATAAGGAGCTTAAGGAGATTGATGAGACATTTGCTACTCCTCAAGAGATCGCTAATTTTAGGGAACATGAAAGGGATGCCACCAAAGTGGCATGCATCATGATGGCCACTATGACCACAAATCTCCAAAAATCCTATGAAGATTTCTACCCCTATGAGATGCACCAAGACTTGATGGAAAGATACCATCAAAGTACTCGTCAAGAGAGGTATAAAATCATCTCTTCCATGATAACAACTCACATGAAGGATGGTGAACCCATCACGGGCCACATGCAGAAAATGCAAAGATTTGTGGACCGTTTGTTGAAGCTTAATGTGAACTTCCCTGAGGAGCTTGCAATAGATATCATTTTGCACTCCTTACCTTCATGTTATGATCAATTTCGCATGACATACCACATGAACAAGGAAGAGGTCACTCTCAGCAAACTTCAAGGACTCTTAAAGACCACGGAAAGTGGTCTTAAGGGTAAGGCGGTTGTTACTACTCCTATTCCTATCAACTCCACCCCTGTGATGGCAATCGGGAAAGGACGAGGGAAGAAGAGAAGGAGTTCTTCGAAGGGTACCAAGGCTAGGACCCTTGATGGCTCTTCTTCAAGTAGAACCAAGAAAGGTTTCATCACTCCTTCTTCTAACCTAAAAGAGGCTAATTGCTTCTATTGCCATGAAAAGGAACATTGGAAGCGGAACTGCCCAAAGTACCAGCAAGATGTGAAGGATGGGAAAGTTAAACCCAACCATGCAGGTATTTACACTATCTTATCTAATAACTCACCCCATTCTAACTCATGGGTCCTTGATATCGGTTGTGGTATTCATATCTGTTCTGATTTGCAGGGACTAAGAAGAAGTGAGAATGTGGAGCAAGGAAGAATAAACTTGATCATGGGAAAAAGGAAAGCTTCACCTGTAACTAAGATTGGAGTTTCTACTTTATCGCTAAGTAGTGGGTTTAGTTTAGATTTGAATAAATGTTGCTATTCGCCAGAAATGGCAAGAAATATTATTTCCTTTCATGCATTGTATAAACAAGGTTTTACCTTTTCATTTAATAACGAAGTTGGTTCTATTGATGCTTTCTTTAATAATGTTCTTTATTTTAAAGCATTACCTTGTGATGGTGTATATGAAAATGTATCTGTGGTTGATAACTTAGGAAATAATGTTTTGTCTATTGATTCTGTTAATAATAATAACTTGGATAAAGCATCATTTTGGCATTGTCGTCTTGGACATATAAGCAAGAAACGCATAGGCCAACTCCAAAAGGATGGAGTCTTGGAGTCATTTGACCTAAAGTCAGATGATTGTTGTGAATTATGCTTAATTTGAAAAATGACAAAGTCACCCTTCACTGGTTCGTGTGAAAGGGGTGAAGGTTTGTTGGACCTTGTGCACACGGATGTGTGTGGACCATTCAAACATGCCACAAGGGATGCTAATCGTTATTATTTAACTTTTACTGATGATATGGATATGTCTACTTAATCAAGCATAAGTCAGAGACTTTCGAAAGGTTTAAAGAATTTAAACAGGAAGTCGAGAATCAATTGGGAAGGAACATTAAGATGCTTCGATCCGATCGATGTGGTGAGTATCTTAGTTCAGAGTTCCTCGACTATCTTAGGGAATGTGGGATTGTGTCACAATTGACACCTCCCAGGACACCGCAGTTGAATGGTGTAGCTGAGAGTCGTAATAGAACCTTGTTGGATATGGTTCGTTTCATGATGAGTCGAGCTTCACTACCAATCTCATTTTGGGGGTATGCCTTAGAGACTGCCGCCCATATCCTTAACCTAGTCCCAACAAAGAAAGTTGCCAAAACTCCTCATGAGACGTGGACTGGTAAAGTACCCAAACTAGATCACATCAAGATTTGGGGTTGTGAGGCTTTTGTGAGGTGCAAGTCTCATGATAAGCTAGAACCCCAAAGCGAGAGGTGTATTTTCATTGGCTACCCAGAAAGAACCTTTGGTTACCTCTTCTACAGACCTAGTGATAATGTGGCCTTTCTAGCAAGAAGAGGTGTCTTTCATGAGAGAGAATTCATAAGCCTAGGAGACAGTGGGAGGCAAATTGACCGTGAAGAACTTCAAGAGTCAAGTGGTGAACGAACTTCAAACCCTAGCATTCAACTTGAAGAGGAAAGTCCTGTTGAGCCAATTGACGAATTTGTAGCTCTTAGGCGTTCCACGAGAGTTGGGAATGCACCTGAGCACTACTATGGTTTTCATATTACTGCGGAAGGTGAGACACTTATTAGTGATGAGACACTAGTAGGCCTGGATGAACCTAACAGTTACGCGGAAGCCATGGCAGGCCCCGAGTCTCCGAAATGGAAAGAGGCTATGGATAGCGAGATACAATCCATGTATGACAATCAAGTTTGGAACTTGGTTGAGAATGTACCAGGTCGTAAGACTGTAGGGTGCAAATGGATCTTCAAGAAGAAGACCAACATGGATGGTAATGTACACACTTATAAGGCTCGACTGGTTGCAAAGGGCTTCTCTCAAACTCCTGCAGTGGATTATGATGAGACCTTTTCTCCAGTAGCCAAGATTAAGTCTCTTAGGGTTATGTTAGCCATAGCTGCATTTCATGACTATGAAATTTAGCAAATAGATGTCAAAACCGCTTTCCTTAACGGAAAGTTGACTGAGGATGTTTACATGAGTCAGCCAGAAGGTTTTGTCAGCAACGAGTACCCTAATATAGTGTGTAAGCTTGAGAAATCCATTTATGGATTAAAGCAAGCACCTCGCAGATGGAATCTTTGCTTTGATAAAAAGGTCAAGGAATTTGGCTTTTCTAGGAGTGAAGATCAATCTTGTGTTTATGTCAAGGCTAGTGGGAGTATAGTTAGTTTTTTGGTATTGTATGTGGATGACATACTACTCATAGGAAATGACATCCCAACTCTACAGGAAGTTAAGTCCTGGCTTGGGAAGTGTTTTTCTATGAAGGACCTAGGAGAAGCTGCCTATATTATAGGGATAAGGATTTTGAGAGACCGGAGTAAAAGACTAATTGGACTTAGTCAAAGTACCTACATGGACAAGGTGCTAAAGAGAATTAGCATGGAGAACTCCAAGAAAGGAGAATTACCTATCCAGAGTAACGCCAGGTTGAGTAAAGCTCAGAGCCCAAGTACTGAGGTTGAGATAGCATAAATGAGTCGAGTGCCTTATGCTTCATCAGTAGGCTCGATCATGTATGCTATGACTTGTACTCGACCTGATGTAGCCTTTGCTTTGAGCATGGTTAGCAGGTATCAGGGGAACCCTGGCAATGCTCACTGGACTACGGTAAAGAATATCCTCAAGTACCAACGGAGGACTAAGGACTGGGTCCTTACCCTCGGTAGGAGTGATGACTTTAGAGTTGTAGGGTATTGTGATGCTGGCTTCCAGACTGATAGGGATAATTTCCGCTCTCAGTCGGGCTGGGTCTTCACCCTAAATGGAGGAGCAATCACTTGGAAGAGTTCCAAGCAGGAGACAGTGGATGATTCCACTTGTGAATCAGAGTATATAGCAGCGAGCGAGGCAGCAAAGGAGGCTATATGGCTGAAGAACTTCATCGGAGACCTTGAAGTTGTACCAGCTATAAAGGAGCCCATGGAAATTTTCTGTGACAGTGAAAGTGTTGTTGCCTTAGCCAAGGAACAAAGGGATCATGGGAGATCCAGACACATCGACATAAAATATCATTTTATCAGCCATCACATAGAAGAAGGAATCCTCGTGGGAAAGAGGGTATCATCGGATGAGAACCCAGCAGATCCCCTCACAAAGGGACTGAGTAGGGTTAAGCATCTCCAACATGCTCCGAGCATAGGGCTAAAGGATGATATAAGTTTTAGTAGTTAGATAAATTATGAAATTTGTAAAGTGTAATTGACATTTGATGATGAATAAAAGCTGTGTTTATTTATGAGTAAAGTGTTGGTATCACTTGTCAATCGTTTACTATAATTTCTTTTTCGTGTTTTGACTTCCAGAATATTATGTTCAATTTTACATTTTATTCAAATTTTCCACAGTCGGTCATATGTTGGAAGTAGATATGAAGAAAGATTGTCACGAAGTTGCTTGTAGGTGTCAAGATATAAGACAACACTTCATGAGCGCTCATAAAATCTGAGTATTGGAATCAACCCACGCTCACTGGAATCACTTCATGGAATTTTATCTCGAGTGATCGTGGGACGGTAATATCATATAAGTCTTCAAACCTAGAGACATGATTTGTTGCCTATGAATTGGTTATGCATTGATTGTACGAAAACGCATTGGTAACTCGATGTTATAAAACGTGCTTTTGTGTATGATTCAACTAGTAGTAGAACAAACATATGAGTCGAAGTTTATCTGTTCCTTTTGGATTAGAAGCTGATTTCTTGCCCCCTCGATGATTTTGTTTTGACCTATGTACCGGGCCCGGTCAGAACCTAATTGATGTGTTCAATTTAGTTCATTGTCAAACAAATCAGAAATCGGGAAACAAACTGTTGGACAATAAGTCTTCTCAGTTTCGAGAGACCTTGAAAGAGCTATGATTGCCGATCGGTTCCTGAAGTACTGCAGTTATAGTTATAGGACTTATCCAAGTGGGAGACTGTTGGATAAGGTGTCTAAGTCCATAGCTATTTCTGGTATGTACTTGACCTGACCCAGCATGGTCCATTTGGGTTGCATAGCACCATGCAATTGGATAAACTAAATGAGAGAAATCACATATATGGTTTATTAATATATTATAAGTTCTAATATATTAATAATATTATTTAATTAGTTTTGATAAAAATTAATTTATAATTAATTAAGTGATCAAAAAGATAACTAATTAAATATATGGGTCGATATGTAAATCTTCCATATCTTATATGGTGGGCTAAAAGGCTCCATGGATTATCAAGTCGGGTTCCACCCATAGGATGCTCCATGGAGTTATCCCATGGATTGAGAAATGAAGAGTCATGTTACATTAGGGTTTTACCTAATGCAACACACTATATAAAGAGCATGTCTCTCCTCAAAATCTGCTACAGTTAGTTACACTTAGCTACACTTAGTGAAACAAGAGGGCTTGGATTATTTTGAGTGTGTTAGAGTATTCTCTCAAGTTTATACTTTGCGTTTGGTGTTATGTGAAGCATTTGAGGCATCACACCGGAGGTGCTAGGCTCACATGGTTTCAAGGAAGACTCTCATCAACAAGGTATGTAGTTCTATCTTTTATACAAAGAAAAATTGTACCCCTTGTATGCTAGATAGGTTCATAACCTTGGAAAAACAACTTTGCATGATTATTAGACAAACATAGATCCAAGGTTATTAGGGTTGCATGTACACTTAGAAAGTGTTAGAATGCTCAAAACTCATCAGTTATTTCAAAAAGGTTTTCAATACAATTATTATCAGAGTCTTCCTAGAGACATATTATAAAACATAATCATGAGGAGCGGTACGATCACGCCTTTGCCTTCCCACGGTCTCCTGAAGAGCCTGAAAAACATTAAACCACAACTGTAAGCCCGAATAAGTAGTGAGATACCCCCAAAATACGAACCATATATACCATACACGCACAACATGCCATAACATAACAGAACACAGAACAGCCATGCACTTTGGGTCTACTGTGTGACTGGTCCGCCACACCGGGCCTTCAGTACACCTGGTCCACCCTCCGAGTCTAGCCATATCCATCGAGTCTGCAGTGTGGTTGGTCCGCCCGCACCGGGCCTTCAATCCACCTGGTACACTCTCTAAGTCTACAGTACGACTAGTCCGCCGCACCGGGCCTTCAGTCGGCCTGGTCCACTCTCTGAGCCTCGACACGTCTGGTCCGCCCTTGTGGGGCCTACAGCCTATCCGGACTGCTCGCTTGGCCTTCGGCATAACCGGTCTGCCCTGGGTGTGTTGGCCTACAGCACAAAGCAGGACCCGCCTCAACCCAATCCCAGTCCAACAACCATGTGCACATAAACATACAATCATATATAATACATATCCATCAAACCAATCTAACAGATCACATAGCATGACATACTCTAAACAAGATACCGACCTAATCGGTCACTAGCATAGCATCATCCTATATACCAGGATACCGAACTTAACCAGGTCTCTAACAATTACCATCCTAATTACCAGGATGCAAACATAGTAAAGCAATAATATAACAACGATACCCGGATTACAATCCGCTAAGGGTCGGCCTTCGTGCCGTAGACCCTGTCGATATAGTGAGGATAACCCACCTCAATACCCCGATCTGAACCGAAGAAGCAGATTCCCGAACCACCATCTCACCGATAATCTCGAACTATCCAGAAAAGCAAATAACCATTAGCTCAAGCAAAACATCCCTCTAAGGGTAAATTGACCAATTTACCCTTAACTCAATCTGGTCCATGACAAAGGCCCAAAACCAAAATATGAAAGGCCCAATCACCCGATAAGCTCTTAAGCCCACCAATGGCCTATTAATGGCCGAATTTGCTACATTGGGCCCATTCTCTTAATTGGGCCTTACTCTACACCCAACATACATACTTGGCTCTTATCCCTTACTCTTGATGGCCCACGAAGGCCCAATGATCCAGAATTCAAAGCAAAGCCCAATATTGGCCCAATTTACCAAATTGGGCCCATATCTCTAAATGGGCCTAGATCCCAGGTCCATACGATTATAGAGTCAAGAACACTACATCCATAATGTCCATCCACGGTCCAAACTCTAATGGCCCAATAACAGCCCAAACTCTAAAGGCCTAAAATGAAGAACTCAACAGAGGGAGTACGCTGGGCGTAACTCAAAGTTCACGGGTAGGAATCGGGACTCATAATCACTACGCGGGGCGTACATAAGATTACGCGGGGCGTAATCTCGCTGACTTCAAATCCTCATGGGTTCTTAAAGTCTTAATCTCTTAAGTCCAAACTTCAGATCCATAGGCCAAATATACCTAGGATTCATAAAGTCTTAAACTTTATTGCTTGGGACGTCTATAAAGCTCTTAACCCAAGGTCTTAATCCGTTAAGACCTACTTACCTCACACATGTGACAACCACAACCCTTGGGAACTCATTTTTCTCACTCAAGAGCTCTCCTAAGGTCTGAAAGGACAGATAATCTCGACCAAATCGAAACATGCATCAAGATGTGGACTTTTGGGACAAGAACGGTGTCAATACTTCACAACACATAGATCTATTCAATATGAAAGTCAAGCAAGAAGCTTTATACCTCAGATAGGCTCCAAAGGTTGATGTCTTTCCAGATCTATAAATTCTAGCCACTCCACTCCTTCTTTGACAACTTCTCCTTTCTTCCCTTATGCTTTCCTTTGCTAATCCAAGCTTTCCATGGTCAACCACACCCAACAATGGAGGTAAGACGGATACCTAGGGTTTCAGAGGGTAAGAGAGTGTATGTGGAGGCTGAGGAAGGAACCATTATGTTCCTTGTATAGTGGTTACCCTTAAAATTTGGGTTTAAGACTCTGAGAGTACGTTGGGCGTACTCGACCTTGCACCCGCGTCCATTTACTCATTACACTGGGCGTAACCCAGCCTACGCTGGGCGTACCCACGCGTGTCTCATGCATGCAAGGCTTACATTGTCAACCTTTTCCATTAAGGGCCATAAATGCCAAAATCTTCAAAGTGTCATAACTCCCTCATTCTAGCTCCGTTTTCGATGAACTTTATATCCACGAAGAGGTGGCGAGAAGCCCTACGCTTCTAGATACATACCCTAGTCCGAAACCTTCTTGGATTAAACCCATTTTGTATAAAAGGACCAAAATACCCTTCCTCTTAAATCCCGGGTACTCATAAATAAGTAGTTTAAGAACGGGGCGTTACAATTCTCCCCCACTTAAATTAGGCTTTGCCCTTGAAGCCTGCGACAACTCAACTCCAGAACTACTCCCGCAATGCACCACCTGGCATTAACCAGACCAGGTTCCTCAAGACACTACCACCGAAACCCGAAACCCTACTTTCCCTTTCTTGCGGTGTTCTGACCACCGCTTCAAGCCGGCCACTGGCCTCATCCCCTGATAACCACACTTATCAACCGATCACTCGCTCCAATTCACAAAAGCCACTTGGCTCATATGAGCTAGTGAAAATCATGAACCACCGGAATCCCGATCTAGGTCTAACTTTATCCACTCCATGCCGACAGGATGACACATCCCTCAGGATAAATTTCTACTTCATACACAAGTCCTTGATCAAAATCAAGCTGGGAGTCCGAGACTCCATCCCTTCTTCCCTTCCGAGCCTCTTGGCTCTATACCCTCGGAATTCCTTCCATGACCTCAGCAGACATCCAATCCGGATGTGATCCCATTCCACTGACGCAGACACACTGCTCAACAACCATAATTGGAACACCCCAAATCATAACTCTGCCCTACTGCTTTCACTTCCGTGATCTTACACTCTCTCTTTGAGCTACATTCCTTTCCCTTTCTTTACCAAGGAAATCCACTTGGCTGCCTTGACACTACCACAAGTGCCACGACGCTCACTCAATAATACACCATTTCCTTATAGCATAACTGCTATCCCATGCACCACACGTACTCTGAATCCGCTCGCAGGGACTTCTCGAGTCCAAGCACGACCTACACTAATCGTGATCAATATCCGGGGCCAGACCTTCTGATGATATCATATCGCGACATACTCAGTCCATATCCTCATACAGATCTGTTAACTTGTGCAGAGTCTTCAGCATGACTGGATAGCCTTACCAGGCCTTCAGCCCATCTGGACCACTCTCAGAACCTTCAACAGATCTGGACCGCCCTCCAGGGCCTTCAGCCTGTCTAGACCGTTCTCCGAGCCTTCGGCCTGACTGGTACGGCCACCGACCTTTAGTCTATCCGGACCGCTCATCTAGCATTCGTTATCCCGCGCTATCTCTCCAGAAAACTCTCCCATGCATATTGTTCTAGCCCTCTAGGGGTTCCGAACACTATCTCCACCCTCCATACTCAAACCCAGCCTGACCCTAGGCCTTCCACAATAATCACCCTTGGTCTGCATCCCGCCCCGCATGTCTGCCGCATACTCATACCAGCCTACGTTCTTGGCTGACAGAACCACTGCCGAATCCCAAGCAGCTAAAAAACCTCTCGTGCACATCGATCTTCCAGAAAATTTTCCAATTCTCCCCCACTTAGAGCACTGACTATGAACCACCGGTCGCCATCACCGACCTCCCTTATCAGCCCTACACAATACAATTCCTTACACGCGAACTGAGTCCCACTAGAATGAGCAACCCTCACAAAATCACATATCAACACGGATCATCACGGCTCGAATGAAACTGGACCTTCAGCTAACCACTCCTTAGACTGCAAATGTTGCCCAACATTCAGACCAAACACCAGATTCCTACTAAAAAACCTGATGAATGATAACCAATGAAATTCCCAACACCCAACCCTTAACCATACCATAACCCTCAAGGAACAACGAATACAATACCAAAAACCACACAACGATACTAGCAGATATACAATACTCCAAAATAATCACAAAACAACAAGACATCAAGGAAGAAACATACCCGCAGCTGCATCCGGCACTGCCCTGACCTCCTCTGCTGAAAGCTGAAAAGCATGACCCTGAGCCCTCGGGGGCTCCGCTCCACCATGACCTCCACCCGTAATCCTAAAAGTGGCAGGTGCTGGAGCCCGCACCGGTCCTGCAGCAAGCTGTGGACAGTTGGCTCGCATGTGGCCACCATGATGGCACTGATAACAAATCCTCATCTCTTGAACTGGGGCTGACTGTCGAGAATCCATCGCATAGTGCCCCTCTCTCCCACACTTGCGGCACGCACCTCCAGACCTACAAGCTCCGGTATGACCCTTCCCGCACTTCTCACAAGTGCGTCTGCTCTGACTACCTGATCTGAAATCAACAGTCTTAGACCGTTTTGGCACGGGCTGTGACTGCACCGGGGCCTGCCTCTGCTCTGTCAGCTGCAACTCAATCTCCAACACACGCCGCCTGGCGGCCTCCTGCAACTCTAACAAGGTATCACATCTCTGCGTAGACACAAACTGTCTAATATCCCTCTTGAGCATACTCAGATACCGGGTCATCTGAGCCTGCTCTGCAGCAAACTCCGGGCAAAACATCGCCCTCTCAGTGAACATCTGGGTGATATCCGTCACCGTCTCTGAATCCTGCTTCAGCTCCAGGAACTCCCGATCCAACCTCTCTCTCTCAAGCCATGGAACATAACGGGTGTTGAACATCTCTCGGAACTGATCCCAAGTAACTACAGTTCTCTGCGCATCAGAATACGATCCCGTGGTCAACCTCCACCAATCCTTCGCCCCGAGCCTCAACAGGTTCAGAGCACACCTCACCCTCTGATCAGCAGGGCATGAACATGTGAAGAAACAACCCTCCACATCTGACAAACATCTCATAGCCACTATCGGATCTTGAACTCCATCAAAAGTAGGAGGCTTTGTGTTGTCGAAATCCCGATACTGAAAGCCCCAACTAGCTCCTCCCCTTGCTGCTGCCACAGACGCTGCGTCTGCTGCGGCCGCTGTCGATGCTAGGGCCGCAAAGTGCTCATCAAAATACTCGACCATGGCGGTCTTGATCGACCCAAACAGCTCCGGCAACTCGACCCGGAACCTAGCAGCAACCTCATCGTGCAAGATCTCGTGAATCCTACCGTCCAAATCATCCGCACTCATCTGACCGATGACCTCGGGTGGCACCGACCCACCCTGACTGCCCTCTCTTTCTCCCGATCCTGACCCGGATCCACTCCCAGCATGCCTCGTAACCACCATACTAAAAACACCACAAAACATCAGATACTTCCCACTATCCCAGGAACCAACTCCCAACCCAACCCTAAGGGTTGTGACTTCCTCGACACGCGTATGGGTCCTGTGCTTTCAGTAGTACGGGCCCATACTACCTTCCACACCTACCCATAGTTATATCAAGTATCACCACAACACCCTAAAGAAGATCATACATAACAAGCACTCAACCCTCACTCCTAGAGGAACTCTGGAAAGCTCACACGGAAGAGACCCTAGGCTAGCAGGCATCATAAATCAGGCAACATTAACATGAAATCCTGAAGATTCCTAACCTAGTACTAGCATGCTGTTCTATCAATACTCAAAAACAATTATCATGTATGGTATTTTTGGGGTTACTTACTGGCTCCGGCTGATCGTACCTCTGTGTCCTCCTTTACTCATTTTGAAAACCATTTTTAAATTCTCTTTTGAAAACTCTCCCTAATTTGAGACTGGATTCACACGAATGTTCCTCCAATTCACTCAAACCAAGGCTCGGATACCAACTTGTAACACTCTAAAAATTTAAGCCAATTTAAACTTTTCAAAAACAACCTGGTTTCACGAAGTTATCACAAAAAGGTTTTCAATACAATTATTATCAGAGTCTTCCCAGAAACATATCATAAAACATAATCATGAGGAGCGGTACGATCACGCCTTTGCCTTGCCACGGTCTCCTGAAGAACCTGAAAAACATTAAACCACAACTGTAAGCCCGAAAGCTTAGTGAGATACCCCCAAAATACAAACCACATATACCATACACGCACAACATGCCATAACATAACAGAACACAGAACAGCCATGCACTTTGGGTCTACTGTGTGACTGGTCCGCCGCACCGGGCCTTCATTACACCTGGTCCACCCTCCGAGTCTAGCCATATCCATCGAGTCTGCAGTGTGGTTGGTCCGCCCACACCAGGCCTTCAATCCACCTGGTCCACTCTCTGAGTCTACAGTATCACTGGTCCGCCGCACCGGGCCTTCAGTCGACCTGGTCCACTCTCCATGCCTCAGCATGTCTGGTACGCCCTCGTGGGGCCTACAGCCTGTCTGGACCGCTCGCTGGGCCTTCGGGATAACCGGTCCGCCCTGGGTGTGTTGGCCTACAGCACAAAGCAGGACCCACCTCAACCCAATCCCAGTCCAACAACCATGTGCACATAAACATACAATCATATATAATGCATATCCAATCAAAGCAATCTAACAGATCACATACATGACATAGTCTAAACAGGATACCAACCTAACCGGTCACTAGCATAGCATCATCCTATATACCAGGATAGTGACCTTAACCAGGTCTCTAACAATTACCATCCTAATTACCAGGATGCAAACATAGTAAAGCAATAATATAACAATGATGCCCGGAATACAATCCGATAAAGGGTCGGCCTTGGTGCCATAGACCCTGTCGATATAGTGAGGATAACCCACCTCAATACGCCGATCTGAACCGAAGAAGCAGATTCCCGAACGACCCTCTCATCGATAATCTTAAACTATCCAGAAAAGCTAATAACCATTAGCTCAAGCACAACATCCCTCTAAGGGTAAATTGACCAATTTACCCTTAACTCAATCTGGTCCATGACAAAGGCCCAAAACCAAAATATGAAAGGCCCAATCACCCGATAAGCTCTTAAGCCCACCAATGGCCTATTAATGGCCGAATTTGCTACATTGGGCCCATTCTCTTAATCGGGCCTTACTCTAGGCCCAACATACATACTTGGCTCTTATCCCTTACTCTTGATGGCCAACGAAGGCCCAATGATCCAGAATTCAAAGCAAATCCCAATATTGGCCCAATTTACCAAATTGGGCCTATCTCTCTAAATGGGCCTGGATCCCAGGTCCATACAATTATAGAGTCCAGAACACTACATCCATAATGTCCAGCCATGGCCCAAACTCTAATGGCCCAATAACAGCCCAAACTCTAAAGGCCTAAAACGAAGAACTCAACAGAGGGAGTACGCTGGGCGTACCCCTCTTGGTACGCTGGGCGTAACTCAAAGTTCACGGGTTGGAATCGGGACTCTTAATCACTACGCGGGGCGTACATAAGATTACGCGGGGCGTAATCTCGCTTACTTCAAATCCTCATGGGTTCTTAATGGCTTAATCTCTTAAGTCCAAACTTCAGATCCATAGGCCAAATATACCTAGGAATCATAAAGTCTTAAACTTTATTGCTTGGGACGTCTATAAAGCTCTTAACTTAAGGTCTTAATCCATTAAGACCTACTTATCTCACACATGGGACAACCACAGCCCTTGGGACCTCATTTTTATCACTCAATACCTCTCCTAAGGTCTGAAAGGACAGATAATCTCGACCAACTCGAAACATGCATCAAGATGAGGACTTTTGGGACAAGAATGGTTTCAATACTTCACAACACATAGATCTATTCAATATGAATGTCAAGCAAGAAGCTTTATACCTCAGATAGGCTCCAAAGGATGATGTCTTTCCAGATCTATAAGTTCCGGCCGCTCCACTCCTTCTTTGACAATTTCTCTTTTCTTCCTTTATGGAGGTAAGATGGATACCTAGGGTTTCTGAGGGTAAGAGATTTCTATGGAGGCTGAGGAGGGAACCATGATGTTCCATATATAGTGGTTGCCCTTAAAATTAAGGTTTTAAGACTTTGAGAGTACACCGGGAGTACCTCTAGTACGCTGGGCGTACTCGAACTTGCACTCACGTGCATTTACTCATTACGCTGGGCGTAACCCAGCCTACATTGGCCGCAACCACGCGTGTCTCATGCATGCATGGCTTACATTGTCAACCTTTTCCATTAATGGCCATAAATGCCAATATCTTCAAAGTGTCATAACTCCCTCATTCTAGTTCCATTTTCGATGAACTTTATATCCACGAAGAGGTGGCGAGAAGCCCTACGCTTCTAGATACATACCCTATTCCGAAACCTTCACGGATGAAACCCATTTCCCATCAAAGGACCAAAATACCCTTCCTCTAAAATCCCGGGGACTCATAAATAAGTACTTTAAGAACGGGGCGTTACACTAGGTGTAATCAGGAAGGGTAGATTGCAAAGGATTTCCCGAAGAAGAATGAGGCGACAAAGCCTAACATTCCATGAATGCCGAAGGCAAGAGCCTTCTAGATGACGCTTGAAGCTGCGAAGGAGGCAGCAAATGTCGCTTCAGGTACCTTTCTTGTAAATGTGTTACCTACCAATATACTATTTGATTTGAGGGCAAAATTCTCCTTTGTATCGCATACATTTGGAGGAAAATTAGCATTGCATGTCGAAAAACTTGATGATGCCTTAATTGTTTAAGTTTTCCAATGGCGAACTCATACCTGTTAGTGATCGTATTAAGAATATCGTCATCGACTTAAACGGAAACGAATTCCCCAAAGAGTTGTTACTTATAGTGTTGAAAGGTTTTAACATCGTTCTGGGAATGGATTGGCTTAGCACCAACGATGCCGAGATACTATGTAGAAAGAAGATAGTAAGTGTAAACCCACATGGAAAAGAATAATTTATGGTGTAATGGGACAAACACAGAGTAAATTTTGGAATCACTTCCCTAATGAAATCCCGAAAATGTTTGTCCAAAGGATGCACATCGTACTTGGTATTCGTGATCGATGCTAAGAAAGAAAAGAAGGAGGTGCAAAACATAATGGCCGTGTGTGATTATCCGGAGGTCTTTCCCAAAGATCTTCCAAGATTACCGCTTAATAGACAAGTGGAGTTTCAGATAGACTTTTTACCTTGGATGACAATGATAGCAAAAGCACCATACTGATTAGCACCATCAGAGATGAATGAGCTCATGATGCAACTTCAAGAGTTGTTGGACAACAGTTTCATTAGACGTAGTTCATCACCCTGGGGAGCTCCGATGTGATTCGTGAAAAAGAAGGATGGAAGCATGAGAATGTGTATTGATTACAGAGAGTTGAATAAGGAAACGATAAAGAACAAGTATCCATTGCCGAGGATTGATGACCTATTCGGTTAGTTGCAAGGCTCGAGCTATTTCTCAAAGATCGATCTTAGGTCAGGATATCATCAGCTGAAGGTGAGAGATCAGGATATTTAGAAGACTACATTCAGAACAAGATATCGACACTACGAGTTCTTGGTTATGTCATTTGGACCGACCAATGCTCCATCAGTGTTCATGGATTTGATAAACAGGGTCTGTAAACCATTGCACAATACATCCATGATAGTGTTCATAGATAACATTATGATTTTCTCGAAAATCCAGGAGGAGCATGGCAGACACTTGCGAGAAGTGTCAGAAGTATTGAAGAAGGAGAAGCTGTATGAAAAGTTCTCGAAATGTGGTTAACCAATAGGGAAAAATGGTGGACCCAACAAAGATCGAAGTTGTGATGAAATGGGAACGACTAAAAAGTCCCACGGAGATCCGAAGCTTTCTATGATTAGCTGGATACTACTAACAGTTTATCCAAGGCTTTTCCTCGATAGTTGCTACATTAAAAACTTTGACCCATAAAGGAGCTCCATATACATGGAGTAAGAAGCATGAAAAAGCATTCGAGAAGCTAAAGGAGAAGTTATGTGAAGCATCGATTCTTTCTCTACCCGATGGAGTTGAAGACTTCGCAGTATACGCATCTGGACAACTGAAGGAGCATGAAAAGAACTACCTCACTCATGATCTGGAGTTGGCACTGGTAGTATTTTCCTTAAATACATGGAGGTATTACCTCTATGGCACAAAATGTAAACTTTTCCTGATCATAAGATTCTCCAGTATCTCTTTAATTGGAAGGAATTGAATGTGAGACAACGATGCTTGCTAGAGTTAATCAAGGACAGCGACTGTGAGATACTTTACCACCCTGGTAAAGCCAATGTTGTTGCTAATGCTCTCATTCGGAAAGTAATCCATGAAAATACAAGGCTAAGAGCGTTGAGAATAGAAGTTGTCTCGATTATTGTGGAAATCATCAAGAAAGCTCAAGAGGAAGCTTTTAAGAAAAATGACCGAAAGGAAGAACGTTTGGGCAAAACGTTGGATTTCGTTATAAACAGTCAAGAACTGAAGGTATTCCAACATCGGATTTGGTTACCTAAGAAAAGAGGAGTAAGAGATCTTCTGATGGAAAAAGCTCACAAGACCATGTACTCGATGCATCCCGGTAGCACTAAAATATACCTAAAACCTTACTACTGTTGGCCGACGATGAAGCTCGATGTTGCAAAGTACGTGGCCGAGTGCGTAACTTGTGCGAGAGTTAAGGCACAAAATCAGAAACCATATGGGAGTTTAGGACCTTTACTTGTACCCATGGGTAAATGGGAAGACATCACCGTGGATTCTGTGACGAAACGGCCCAGAACGAAGAACGGACACGACATGATTTGGATGGTCGTGGATCGTTTCAGTAAGAATGCACACTTCATAACAGTCAATGAGAAGTGGGCTATGGATAATCTCGCAAATGCTTACATGAAGGAAGTTGTAAGATACAAACACGACATAATTTGGGTGGTCGTGGATCATTTCACTAAGAGTGCACCCACGACATGATTTGGGTGGTCGTGGATTGTATCAAATCATGATAGTCGTTTCATGTCAAGGTTTTGGAGAAGTCTACAAGTGGAATTGGGTACGAAGTTGTGTTTAAGTACAACTTACCATCCACAGACTGATGGTCAGAGTGAAAGAAAGATACAAACACTTAAAGATATGCTAGAGCATGTACCCTGGATTTCCAAGGAAAATGGGATGAGCACTTACCTTTAGTAGAGTTTTCCTACAATAACAGTTTCCACTCGAGCATCAACATAGCACCCTATCAAGCTTTGTATGGACAGAAGGGTCGTATGTCGTCTTGTTAGCTTGAGGCTAGAGAAAATCCGTTTATGGGCCCTGAGATAGTCCATGAGACTACTGAGAAGTTAAAAGTGATCAGGGAAAGGATGTTAGCAGCTCAAGATCGTCAGAAGAGCTATGCTGAGAAGAAAAGATGACTGATGACATTTGAAGTTGGAGATTCAGTTTTGCTTAAAGTCTCACCATGGAAGGACTTATAAGATTCAGGAAATGAGGAAATTCGAGTGCATGGTTTATCGGACCATTCAAAGTTCATTAGAAGATTGGGAACCAAGCTTACAAGCTGGAATTACCGGAAGAACTAGATGGAATTCATAACACATTCCATGTGTGTTATTTGAGAAAGTTCACAGGAGAAGTTCCCGACATAATTCCAATCTCAGAGTCAAGGATGAATGAGAATAAGAGGCTAATCGAAGAGCCCGAGGCAATCGTTGACCGTAAGACTAAGAAGTTACTACGCAATATGGTCGACTTAGTGCTAGACCATGATGAGTCGCTATCCACATCTGTTTGCTGATGCATGATTCCGAGATGAAATCATCCTAAGGGGCAGACAATTGTAACAGCTGTGTTTCTGGGCTAAGCATTAGAGCAGTGATGTAATAGTCAGATCAACCATTGTAACTTAGTTTTAACTGATGAAGATGAATTATTTGAGTATTATGTGAATTATGTGAATTAATATGTTTTATACTTAGTTATAAATGTATAATAAAGAAAGGATAAAAATAAGCGTCAAAAATAAAGTGTTAGATAAACCCAATATCTATACAAAAAGTTGTAGTGGTCGAAACAAGGATTCCGACTATATAAAGAACGCCGAAATCCGAGTTATAACGAAGAAGTTATGGCCTGTCAAAATTTCGAGACAAAATCGACACAATGCAGCGCGACATAAATAGTGAATTTACGATAGAGGACTTTTTGGCCCTACTGATCTGAACAAAAGTTGTAGTATATGTTAAACTGAGAGCATGCATAAAAAGAACGCCTAATTTTGACTTCGTATGAGGAAGTTATGATTTTTCTTAGATTTGGCATAAAAGTGCACAACCCGAAATTTGTATTTTAGATTGAGCGGTTTTTGGCCAATGCAACCTAAAAGAGAATTCAAGATCTCATTATTAGTAGCGCAATGATAAAAAGCCAGATGAAAACGGACGTTGGATGAAGAAGTTATTAAATTTTAACGGACTTTTCCTGTCCCGACCTGTTAAAAATATAACTGTAAAAATAAAGTTAAAATTAGTCCAAGGAGTCTAAACAAATGTTATAGAGTATGATCCCATCTACGCGTGGATATAAAGAACATCGAAAACATAGCTCATATGCAAGAGTTATGATTCTTCTAAGTCGGGGAGGTGCTGTGCGAAATCGGGTGACGTGGCCCAATCCTCGCCGTTGCTTCCTCCCCGAGGCTAGCCACCAGATGACGACATGTGCCATGGACTCGGCGAGTCAGGCTGTCATCCAACCTATAAATAGAGGTGTCGGGTGAAGCATTCTCCTCACACATCGAAACCATTCTTTCTCTATCTGACTCCCCAAAATCTCCCAAAGCCTAGGGTAACTCCCTAGCACGAGGCGGAAATTTGAATTTTAGATCGAGTGGTTTTTGGCCAATGCATCCTAAATGAGAATTCAAGATCTCATTATTAGTAGCGCAACGATAAAAAGACAGATTAAAACGGACGTTGGATGAAGAAGTTATTAAATTTTAACGGACTTTTCCTGTCCCGACCTGTTAAAAATATAACTGTAAAAATAAAGTTAAAATTAGCCGAAGGAGTCTAAACGAATGTTATAGAGTATGATCCCACCTACGCGTGGATATAAAGAACGTCGAAAACATAGCTCGTATGCAAGAGTTATGATTCTTCTAAGTCGGGGAGGTGCTGTGCGAAATCGGGTGACGTCGCCGAATCCTCGCCGTTGCTTCCTCCCCAAGGCTAGCCACCAGATGACGACATGTGGCATGGAATCGGCGAGTCAGGCTATCATCCAACCTATAATTAGAGGTGTTGGGTGAAGCATTCTCCTCACACATCGAAACCTAGGGTAACTCCCTAGCACGAGGCGGAAACCACAGAGCACCCGACGGCTCCGAAAAGAAGAGCTTTCGGGTAAGAAGCTCTGCTTCGGCGGAGCCCAGTTTTGCGAAAAACCCGTTGTAAGTGAGCTATGCCTACCTTACATATAGTATAGCTTATGTTTGAATATAGTAATGTTATTAGGACCTTTTAATAAATATTTGAGCTATTATTATGAGTTATATAAGTGTCGTTATAATATCTTTTTAAACACTCACTGTACGGGGAATCTGGTTTGAAGGGACGCTTAGGTTGCTGGATTTCAGAAGTACTATATGCCAAAATGATCTTGCCCTTCGGTATTTCATGTCTGGCCCCTGTCAATACATAATGGGTGAAGAGTATTTTTTTACACTTATATAATAGTAATAATAGTTAGACTATTAATTAGCCTCGGTGAATATTAGACTAAACTCTAGTGGTAATGATACTAGGTTTTGTCCAACAAAAATTGTTTTGAGTAACCAAAGTGTTGTTCTAGTACCACGTCACCACCTTACAAGTAAGTGCAGAGTTACTTTCATATTACACATAGATATGAAGTATTTTATATAAATTATGTGCTATGTGTGAATATCATCTGAGTACTTGTTGTCTATGTTGGATGAACGTTATTATACATGTTTTAAATGATTTAAACTGTATATGTATTTTATATCTACAAATGTGTTGGGTAAAACAAATGTGTTGGGTAAAACATGGGTGGATGTAATAGATGGTGTGTGATGAAATAAATGATGAGAGGCCTCGATGTTTTAAGATGATGCAATCATCTAGCGGAGTATAGATGATGACCACACTCTATTCTAGACAGTCCAGTGGAACACTAGCAGGCTCGCAACCTGTAGGCGTTTATTTGAACTGAGTGTTCACCAACAGTACTCCATCCCCCACATGGTTTCCTTATTTGACATAAATTGATGAGGAACCCCTGAAGCAATGTTTTCACCACGATGAAAATCCTTAGAGTAGGTCCCTTGTATTAGATGTTTTAGGGATGTTAAGTGAGGATAACGGGAATGGGTAATCCGGTTTGTTTGGTTTGATAAAGTTAATAAATTTATTTATTGTGGGTTAAAACCCTATGTGCTCACCTGGATCCAAGACTGACCCACTCAGTTTCTTGTATTACAGGTAGTGGTGCATGAGCATATATGTTTGGATGAGAGATAAGGTATTATAGGCTTGTAGATATGAACAGATGTTGTGAGGCTTATACTGTACTATTTATGCTTTTGATCTGTATCGAATATGACATCCCGATGTTTTTAATGAAATACATTTCTTCGGAAATGCTTTGATAAATCATTATCATATTTTATTTTTGGGATGTCACAATAACTAGATTACTATCTCAAGTGGTTGAGGGGTGAGTGAAAATAATTCTCAAAATTTGAATTCATTTCTAAATTCTGATTCAAAATTTTCTAATTCTATGCATGATATTAATTCTGATCATGGTTTTCAATTCGATGGGGATAGTTCAAATCAAAATACCAACTCTAATGCAAATATCCATGGGGGGGGGGGGGGGGGGAGATTGAACATGATGAATCTGAAGTGCAATCGGAAGTTAAAGATATTTTAGTTGAGTTAGATCCAATTTATGATCAGAATTATCCACCATTGATAAAATGGACTAAGGTCATCCAAAATCTCAACTGATCGGCGATACTTATTCTAGGGTTTTGACTCGTGCTCAACAGAAAGATAAGCAAACTGCATTATTATCTAAATTGGAATTTTGTATGTTTAATTCTTTTATTTCAAAAAATTGAACCTAAAGATGTTAATATTGCTCTTGATCATGTAGATTGGGTGAAAGAAATGCAAGATGAAATTCATGAATTTGAGGGAAATAAATTTGGAGACTGATTCCGGCTCTAGAAAAAGCTTATGTGGTTGGATGGACCCACTTCTCATTCAAGTTGTGGGAATTTTTTGATCTATAAATCGCCCCTAACGAACAATCGGCTCATGTTTGAGAATGATGAATCAATTCGTGTCGACCTGTTTGTAATAAAGTTTTCGGCCTCATATGAGAATTAAAAACTAGAGCATTTTCTACATCGGTGGATGAAGGATCGTGGACAAAAGAATTTCTGGTTGACCATGCTCCCAAAAAAAGGATTGAAATGGGTTTTTTTGAAATATAATGGATAAAGAAGGAAATGTTGTTCGCAACAAGGCACATCTTGTGGTCAAAGGATATTTTCAAGAAGAAGACATTGATTACGAAGAGATGTTTGCTACAGTTGCATGACTTGAATCAGTTCATATATTTTTAGCTTATGCTGCTCTCAAAATTTTTGAAGTATTTCAAATGGATGTGAAGTGTGCATTTCAGATTGGTAAACTTGAAGAAGCAGCCTATTTTGAACAACCATTGGTTTTGTGATGAAAAATTTCCAAATCATTGTTATGTATTGGATAAAGTTGTAACGAGTGCGAACCGTTATGTGTTAAAGACCAATTGTTTGTAAAATTTATGTTTATAATGTATATTAAAAATATTATATTTGTAATTACCTTTAAAACGTCACAAAGTGTCCAACCAACCGTCTATCGTTAGGAACTGAATAGAAAACTCACCAAAATATTAGATTTATTTGTGACGTTAAAAAATAAATTTGTGCATTAAGTATATATGAGAGTAATGGAAAACAAATTTGAATAGATTAAGTTCTCCAGATTTCATGGATATAAAGAACGTCCAAAATGGAGACTGTATAAAGAAGTTACACCTCTTATAAGTAGTAAAAAATATTAATTATTTGATTTTCCGTAAATGAACTATGTACTATTTCGTTTGGAGTAGCTACGAGTCACGTAAACGGTTTTTTAGCACACTTTTGAATTCAGATTGGTAAATTATTTTATTATATTTCTAATTTTGACCAAGTTCATAAGAATCCGAACCAATTAATTGCAAAAATTTAAAAGCTGTTTGTCGGAGTTCGCTATATCGAAATTGAAATCATTCTTCATTTTTCGAATCACCATGATTGAGACAATAAACATGCACATTCCGAAAAAAAATTATATGTCAAGATCTATAAGCACGCGGACCGAAAAACGTGACGATATCACTAAAATACTCTTTGCCATATTTTTAATTGTAAAAATATCTACCAAAAAGTTAGCTTGGCTTTTCAATAACTGAGTAAAGATTCAAATTGAAGCTACCCGATTCCTTCCTCCTTTCTCCACTATTGATCTGAACACCTCTCTTTATCTCCCATTTCTCAGTTTTTTTTCCTTGTTCTGTGTTCATCATCACTAGAAGAAATACGCGATTTTGCTAGGGAAGGATTTCGTTGCGAAAAGCTGTAATTTCGTTGCAAAAGACGGATAGTGACAAAATTTGCGACGACCGATTTCCATCCCAAAAAACTCCGTAGGGAGCGTTTTCTAGGGAAACAATCATTCCGTTGTAATTGTGACAACGGAATGAAATCCGTTGTAGATGGTATTCCATTGTGTATTCTGTAGTATGATTCCATCAAAAAATCCGTGGTAGTTATTCCATCACAAATTCTGTTGTAGTTAATCCCTAGCAAAATCCGTTGTGATGATTCACTAGCAAATGTCATGGTGGTTAATCCCTAGTAAATTTTGTGATGGTCATTCCCTAGTAAATTACGTTGTGGTGATTCCCTAGAAAATTCTGTCGTGATTAATCCCTTGCAAATTCTGTTTGATGACTTCCTAGCAAATTCCGTGCTCATGAATCTCTAGCAATTTTCATGGTGTATATTATATACCAGATTCCATATGGACTGATGGATAATTGGTTTATAAATTATATCCAAATTATTTTGTGGTAATATATGAAAAACAAAAATAACAAAAAAATCAAAACATTATATCATAAAATAATGCAATAATTATTTATTACATGGAATTTTGTAAGTTTCTAATCTAAAATAAGTAGTCTGTAATAAAGATATATCAATACACTTTATGACCTACTACTAGTATTGTTGTGTTGTAAAGACATTAATAACATTCAATGTCGTTTGAAGTTGTTTTTCAGGATGCCCGACCCTTTCTTTGTTTTCTTCTTGTTTGGCATTCATTATTTCTTTAAGCTCTTCTTTTTGCTCATTTTGTTTAGCAAGAAGCTCCCTCATTTCTTCTATTCATCATTTTTTTCCGGATTGTAAGATACATCCGTTTTACCGAACATGTTGGGAACCATCTTCGCAAAAGAGCCTAATCCATAAAGTCTTCTTTTTTTGTCATGACCACCAACAACATCATAAAATAGCTTGTCATCCTCAAATTCAACACCTTCAGCTTCCAACTCTTCCATTTTTTCTGTATAGGCCGCCTACAAAATAAAAATAATATAAGTTAAAAGATATCAAACTTGTGAATGATATTATGGACTAGCTACAATATAAAAGTTTAAGACTGAAATGAATATTACATGACTTTGTCTATCTTTTTCATTTGTGAAAGTGACTCCATCATGATTCTTCGTGTGTGTATACAGGGACAATTCACTAAAGGGTAAATCACGTCCTAATTTCCTCTTCTACATAAATACCATAACATGTCAAATATACAAGTAATCATATATAAACATTGATACGATGTACCATTAACAAAATTACCAAATCAGAAACTATCTTCAAGTGACTTGCAAATCCAGCGTTATGTGTAGGTTGTACTACTCCATCAGCCACACCATTACGCATATTTTTCTTGTTCTGATCAGATTTTAGCTTGTATTCATCTGTATTCCATTTTAATTGCAGGAGGTCCAGACTTCATGTGGAATATGAGCTAGTTTAAAGCCATGTTGGTTTCTTTATGGGCTCCACATGTTGTATAGATATTGTCCATAACTTTGTGCCGCTTTCCTGGCCCAAGCTTGCCTCACTAGCAAGTCTATTGTTTCATCCCAACAATATTTTTTCTACACATTAACAATATGAACATAAATTTAAATGTAAATGTTTACTAAACAATAGTTTATCACATATAGTAATTAACTACCTGAAACTCCTCCCAATATAATTCACGCATTTCTTTGGTTACTTTTCCCCAAGTGTAACCTTGTGGATTTACTCTTTGTAAAAAGCACTGACTAATAAAGTGTGCACAAGGCCTAGTGGCATGAGCCTGCAAGTAATCATGTAAGGGTTTATGTTTTGAATTGATATGTACGTGTAAAAGAAAAGGTTATACATAGAAAAACATGTAAGATATGATTGGTAACTCACATTTTTTTTTCCAAACAAGAATAGTCAAACGTCCATCTAGTCCACAATCTTCAGAGGAATTGTTTTCACCTTGTACATTTTCCACTACATATCCATTCATGGTTGATTGTGTTGGTGATGGGGTTGATTCTGGGATAAGTGATATTGATGGGGTATATTCTGGGGTAGTTGTTGGGATAGATGTATATGTTGAGGATGTAGTAGTTCCTTTACTTAAGGAGGATGTGGTAGTTATTGTAGTTGTAGATGCAGGTTTTGAGGTTGTGGTAGTAGATATAGGTGTTGATGAAGTGGTAGTGGGTGTCGGTGTTCAAGATGGTTTACATGATGTAGGTGCTGATGTTTTGGTTTTTGATGTACGTGTTGAGGATTATATTGTTCCAGTTTCTGTAGTTTTAGAAGTATTTGCTAAGGACGGTGCGGATGTAGTAAGTGATGCTGAAGAAGTGGTAGACATGGTTAGTGTTAATGATTTACGTTTAGGGGTTTTGATGGTAGATGTTATAGGTGCATTGGATGTGGTTGTTGGTATTGGGAAGTCGATTTCATCTTCTTCTAATTGTCTGGTTATGAATTTTG